>NC_067144.1:600000-845000 GCF_903995435.1 Acomys russatus | reverse complement strand
AGTGGGGGGCTTTGATATGTGTAACAAGTATGTGTTAATAGGGAACTTCATGCTCTATCTGCTTGAGGTAGTAGGGACAGATAAGGAGGTAATGACTCTTCCTGACAAACACTCAGCGTCCACAAGCTTCTGAGGAATGCTGGGTTTTAACTTTTGTTTATCTTCTAGCAATTCTGTTTACTCTGTCAGAATCCAGCCTAAGCTGAGTGGAGATTGTAATTTAAACATTTTCAGTGGCACTGCCATTTTGGGGGCCCTCTTTGGACCTAGCAGGATGTGTTCTAAGGTCCACAGTGGATTCTTGAAACTGTGGCAAGTACCAAATCTTATTAATACTGCTTTATGCCTACATGCTTGACAGTGTGCCACATGGTGAGAGCTAACTTGTCTTTCTGTGTTTTATGTTCCATGCTTTGCTTCTATCCTTGCTTCTGTGCTTTCTGGTCAGTGTTCAACAGAATGAAAACTCCATAGCAGATACTCTGATACTTCAGCAGATACCTGATGACTGAAAAGGCCTCTGTGGGATTAATGGGTGGGTATTTTGTTAGTATTTAGGTGCTTCTCAGAGACAACACAGCCTTAGATGCTGAGAGATTGATCATGCTACTGTGAAGGGTTCACAACTTAAACTATGTATTGCTTATTTCTGGAATTTTCCATTGGGCAACTGAAACCATGGGAAAAAGAAATGGTATAAATAAAGGGGACTACTGTAAATAATATACAGAAGAATCCCCAGTGATTTTTATTGAAATTGTTAGCATTTTGAAAAGATTGAAAGAAAAGCTATATGCAAGTGGTCTGATGGGAAATAGGATGTCTTTATTTATTTTTTTAAGTGATGTGCCCATGAATGCATCAAAAAAGTTCTGGCTGACCCTCACACTCCTGTAATCCCAGTACATGGGAGATGGACACAGGAAGACCAAGAGTTCAAGACTGTCCCCATCTGCATAAGGTGTTTGAGGCCACCCTGAGTCAAAGGAGTCCATATCTCAACCTCTCTCCTCTCAAAAGAAAAAAATTCTGGAAGGTTATACAACAGACTGTCCAGATCAGTTCCCTGTAGAGAAGGAGTGGGATTAAAGTGGGGTGGAGGGAAACTCACCTATTATCACACATTTCTCTCTCATTTATATTTTCATTTTGTGGTAGGTTTAAAGGGTTGTGTTTTCCAAGAAGAGTACATTCACTGCCATCTACACGCTGAAGATGTTTGTGCAGATATAGAAACAATAGGGTGTTTTTTTGATGACTTGTTGAGAGTCACAAGGCCAATGACTTTCTGAGCAAATAGTTTTGTTCTGGAGCTTGGGATTTTGGCCCCTACTGAATGTCTGAGAAAGATGTAGCCCCCATTAGCCATATCTTTTTCATTCGTTATCCTACCACAGTCAGACTTTTGCTTATGCTGTTCAGGAAATGTTTTCCCAAGACTTCCTGGCTCCTGAGTCAAGGGAGCACTTCTCAGTTCATTGAAGCATCATCGTTGCCTGCCACTCCTTGACTTGGGAAGTTCCCAAAAATTTATGAAACCACATACTTCCGGGGTTGTCTCCTCTGTGCTACTTGTTTTGGGGTCTCATCACAGATACTTTTCATACTTCCCATTCTTTAGACACTCATATTCTTTGGGGTTCATGCTTTCTTGAGTCTCCCTTCATGAACTCATGCAATCCCTGACTTAAACAAGACTTTGCTCTTTTTTTTTTTTTTTTTTTAAGGCTGGGATCTTCTTTTTGGTCCAAACCTTCATACCATCTAGAAGTGGTCATACCACTTCATACCAATGGGAAGTGGTTAAATATGGGGTACTGGAGTTCATGTCAGAGTCAGTCCCCACTTTCCACACTTCTGTGAAGAATGTCCTGTCCATTGGCTGTATATAAATAGGGGTTCAATATTTATTGCATGTATTGTCCTTGGTTGGTGCACTAGCTTGATCAGACCCCCTTGGGTCCATATTTGGCCATCATAATGTTTTTCTTGTAGGTTTTTTGTTTTTTGTGTCCTGTTTGCTGTTTCCTGACTATTTGAGGTGGGAAAATTGCTGAGCCATTTGAGCCTCTGTTAGATCATTTATACAAAGGGAACAGATGCAACATATACTTGAAAGATGTGATAAGCCATATTTGAGAGGTCCAGAAAAATATTTCAGAGTAAGGATATAATTAATTTTAGTAGTTGTCTCTTACCATTTTTTCTAATCATCTTCCTATCTAGGCATGGTGTGTTTTATGACTTTTATCATGGCCAATTCTCCACCCACCAGATCACAGATTCTTTAAATGCTAATTTCTTTCTTTAAATTTTTTTATTAAATATTCTTTAAATTCTAATTTCAAGTGGTTACTCCATAGTAACTGGACTACAAAGGTATTGTGGATAGCCTTGCTGGTGCTCACCTTGACCACTGGAATCTTCTCTTACCAGGCTCACAATACAATGTCATCCTATTCTGCTTTAGTGTTGGAATTTCTGAGTTACAAACTGCAAGACATAAACTAAGTTACAAACTGCACTCCCAGCACAGCATCCCTTCATTATAGTTTTATTAAATAGCCATCGAATAAAGGAGTATTGAATAGGAGAAACACAAAGCAAGATCTCATTCCAGACAATGGGAGCTCAGAGGACCAAGTGACAAATTCAATTCAGCTTGCACTCCTGAGGAAGGAGTTGTAAACAGAGTCCTGGATCCCTAGGCATCATAGGAGAAGAAGGAAGCTGGTGGGAGAGTTAACTATAATATATTTATATTATATAACTATAATAACACACACACACACACACACACACACACGAGACAGACAGAGAGAGAGAGAGAGAGAGAGAGAGAGAGAGACAGAGACAGAGACAGAGACAGAGAGAGACAGACAGACAGACAGAGACTAACTGGGCCTGACCTGGGATTTTGAAATCTCAAAGCCTACCCCTAATGATATGTCTCCTCAAAAATTTCCCCTCCTGCTAACCATTCCTCAAATTGTTTTACCAACTAGGGACCCCACATTCAAATATATGAGCCTTTGGGGTCCATTCTCATTCAAAACAACACATTCTACTCCCTGACCCTTATAGGCTTGTAGCCATATCATATTGCAAAAAGTACATTTAATCAAACTTCAAAAAGTCCCCATAGTCTTTCAGAGTCTCAAAATTGATCAAAAGTCTAAAGTCCAAAATTTCTTCTAAGGCTTAAGGTGAGCTCTTAACTTTAATCCCAATAAAACCAAAAGGCAAAGTACCTACTTCTAATATATAATGGCACAGAATATACATTATCATTTCAAAAGAGAGGAATATGTGTGGGGAGCCATGCTGAATTAGGCCACGTTAGTAATCCCGTGCTTAGGCTGCATGCTGTGATCTTTGAGTTGGTGACCTTTGCCGGAGGAGGTCTTTCATTCTATGCTATCCTTGGACTACTTACCTTTGAATAGAATTAGGGAAGTCCCTGCAGGGAACCACCCAGAGGATTAAGGAAGTTCTTAGAGGGAGCGATTCAGGGTATTGTATTCTTGCCTGGGGGCTAGGGAGAGTGGGATTAGAGTACATCCTACTGACCTTGTTCTTTCTCTCTCTCTCTCTCTCTCTCTCTCTCTCTCTCTCTCTCTCTCTCTCTCTCTCTCTCTGTCTCTCTCTGTCTCTGTCTCTCTGTCTCTCTCTGTCTCTGTCTCTCTCTCTGTCTCTCTCTCTCTCTATATATATATATATCTATATATATATCTCCTTAGTCATCCTCATTAAAGGGAGTCTTGATCAGAAATTTCCAGACTTGACTCATTATTTCTCGCATCTCTGTACCCCACTTCAATTCCCACTCCATCTTTCAGGTGAACCCTGGTTCGATTTGTCCTGCAGGCAGGGACACATCATTTGGCGCCCGACAAGGGGTCTGGAAACGAGCTTTAAGTGACAGACATTGCGTGGAGGGGCCCCGTGAAAAGATAAGTGAAAAGACAAGTGGACCATTTCCTCCAAATTCACCCGCTTCACAGAGAAATGACAAGGTGAGAAAACACAAACACAGCCTCGACCCCATGTTAATACAGGGTTGGGCCCACTCCACTGTCCAGTTAAAGGATCCTTCCATTTCACTCTAGCAAAGGATCACAGAGTATTGCTATTCCAGAATCGATCGGCTGCAAAATTTTCTTTGGCATCAAGCAGTAAAAAAAATTTAAAATAAAGAGAACATGACTAAAAGCATTTTTGGGTGATTGGGGATAAAGTTCCCCCTTCTTTACTTTTTGTAAATAGGTTTTTATGGTGGAATGAGGTCTTTCCACCATACCTTGTCCTTGAGGATTATAAGGAATACCTGTAACATGTTTTATAGAAAAAGAGTCACAAAATTTTTGAAAAGCTTTGTTGACTTACCCTGAGCCATTGTCTGTCTTGATAGCCTTAGGCACACCAATGTGTGAAAAGGCAGACAAAAAGTGAACAATTATATTTTTTGTGGCTTCTCTGGATTGGGGAGAAGCAATTAAATATCCAGAATATGTGTCTATAGACACGTGAAGGTATTTTAACTTTCCAAATTCAGGTGTATGAGTAACATCCATCGTTAAAGTTGGTTAGGGACCAGTCCTCTGGGATTAACTCTCAGATGTGGTACAGGAAGAAACTGAGGACATGAGGAGCATGCCTTCACAATGGCTCAAGCTTGCTCTTTAGTAACCCTATATTGAAGTCTTAGACTTCGGTTATTAATATGATGCAAATCATGAGCTTTTTGAGCTTTTTCTACATTTGTAAAGCATATCAAATTTTTGGTAGCTGCATCTGCTAATGCATTACCTGCAGCCAGGTGTGAGCTCTTAAGTGTCCTATAAGAAAAAGATGTTTTCTCTTTTGAATAGCTGTCTGGATTTGAGAAAATAATCCACTAGCTTATGATTGGGGTTGGATTCATCCTGCAGTTTCTAGGCAAGGAACTACCTCTGCTACATAACCACTATCTGAATATAAATTAAATGAACAAAAGGCATAATGTTGGAATTTTTTCTGAAACTTTACCTACAAACGCTTTTGAGTCATGGTCTCTTTATTTTTCAATTTTTTACTGCTTGATGCCAAAGGAAATTCTGCAGCTGATTGATTCTGGCACAGCAATACCTCACTCAGGATGATTTCAAGCCTCTGAAGAAAAAAATTGAAGAAGAAAGCAGAAGATGGAAAGATCTCCTATGCTCATGGATTGGGAGGATTAATATAGTAAAAATTGCCATCTTACCAAAAGCAACCTACAGATTCAATGCAATCCTCATCAAAATACTAACACATTTTTTACAGGCCATAAGAGAACAACTTTCAACTTAAAATGGAAAAACAAAAAACCCAGAAGAGCTAAAACAAACCTGTACACAAAAAGAACTTCTGGAGGTATCTCTATCCCTGACATCAAGCTATACTATGCAGCAATGGTAATAAATAATGCATGGTCCTGCCATAGAAATAGATTGTTTGATCAGTGGAATCAAATTGAAGAACCAGAAATAAACCCACACATTTATGGACATTTGATTTTTTGACAAAGAAGCCAAAACCATGGAATTGAAAAAACAAGTCATTCTCAAAAAATGTGCTGGTCTAACTTGATGTTTACATGTAGAAAATGCAAATAGTCCATATTTATCACCCTGCACAAAACTCAAGTCCAAGTAGACCAAAGATCTCAACATAAAACCAGATACGCTAAATCTGGTAGAAAAGAAATTGGGGAAGAGCCTTGAACTCATTGGCATAGAAGAAAACTTCCTAAACAGCACACTAACAGCTCAGGGTCTAAGATCAATAATTAGTAAATAGGACCTTATGAAACATAAATACTTCTGTAAGGCAAAGGACACTATCAATAGAACAAAATGGAAACCTACAGATTGGGAGAAGATCTTCACTAACCCTACATCTGACAAAATGTCTATATAACATATCCAAAGTATAATATAACAATAACATTATATTTTATCCAAATATATAAATAACTCAAAAATTAAACATCAACAAATAGAATAATCCAGTTAAAAGGGGGTACAGAGATAAACAGAATTCTCAACAGTGTAATATCAAATGACTGAGAAGCACTTAAAGAAGTGCTCAATGGCCTTAGTCATCAGAGAAATGCAAATCAAAATGACTCAGATTTGATCTTACACTTGTCAGAACAGTTAAGATCAAATACTCAAGTGAAGCACATGCTGGTGAGTATTTGGGGAAAGGAGAACACTCTACTGCTGGTGGGAGTGCAAACTTGTACAGCCACTTTGGAAAATCAATCTGTGTTTTCTAAGAAACCTTGGAGTAGCTCTACTTCAAGATCCAGCTATACTACTCCTAGGCCTATTCTCAAAAATGCTCTACCATACAAGAAAGGCATTTGCTCAACTATGTTCATAGCAGCTTTATTTGTAATAGACATAATCTGGAAGCAACCCAGATGTCCCTCAACAGAAGAATGGATAAAGAAACTGTGGTATATTTACACAATGGACTATTACTTAGCTTTTAATAATAAGGGAATCATGAACCAGCAGCTTTCCTTAACAGAGGAAGATTATACAATCTCTTTACTCATGTAGTTTTCATTACTCCAGAGCCAGGATGGAACCTGGTTCTCTCCACAAATTACATTTGTATAAGTTTTCATTTGTTTCTGGTTTTCTTTGTTCAACAAGCTTTCTTTTAATACCATAGACAACTTGTCTTCACAAGTTGTAGGAATAGCTGGGTGGGACCTCATCTTGAGGATAACACTCCTTTTATTTTATTTCTCCACCTTATCTCTTTTAGCATAAACCAAATATAGAACATTAAATTTCCTGCTGCTCTTTTTCTCCTCAAATTGTACATTATTTCTTCCCCCTGCTTTTGCCCTTCTTTTTTTTTTTTTATTGCAGATCTATATAAGGGCAGTCACTAATAATCACATGACAGTGTCAATACTAGATTGTCTTGAAATCTCCTCTGCCAATGATATTAGTCCAAAATTCTTTAATTTAGTCCTAGGCAGATTCTTAGGACAAGGGAAAAAGAAGTCACTTCTTTGCCAAAATATCACAAAAATGGTCTTTAGCCCAATTGTTAATATTGGTCATTTTTTAAAAACCTCTTGATCCAGGCCTCCATAGTTCAGCACTGCCCTACCTTTAGACCATCTCTATTTATAAGTGCCAGCTCTACTTCAACTCCAAGTGGGGATACCTGGAAGAATCTCAGGAGCATTCCTTACCAGGCAACCAACACCTACCAAAGTCATAAGAACCAGAAATGGCAACAGCAAACAATGAATGGAATATCCACCAAACAAAGATATGACCAAATGTCAGCACCTTCAATTATAATCATCCCAAACCTAGATGCCTAGATACCAGCTAAAAACAAAATAAGAGCCAGGATAATATGCTTTCACTGAAGTCCAACAACCCTACTACAGGTCCTTAGAAATGCAATATAGGTAAAGTACAAGAAAAGGACTGTAAAATAGATTTTATGAATATGTTAGAGGTCCTTAAAAAATAAACCAATGAATCCATTAATTAAGTCTATGAAAACACAGACAAAAATGGAATTAAATGAAGAGAACATTTCAAGACATGAAAGTAGAAATGGAATCAACAAGTAAAACCCAAACTGAGGGAAAACTGGAAATGAAAAATTTAGGAAACCAAACAGGGACCTCAGAGGTAAATCTCAACAAGAGAACACAAATATTCAAGAAAGACTCTGAGGCATGAAGAAAAGAGAAGAAATGGTTATCTTGATAAAGAAACAGTTAAATCTAAAAATATCCAGGGATCTGGGTGTGATGGCACATGCCTGTAACCCCTCCAGCACATGGGGAGGCAGAGGCAGGCAGATCTCTGTGAGATTGAGGCCACAAGGCAAGCCCAGGACAGCCAAGGCTAAACAGAGAAACCCTGTCTCAACAAACAAACAAACAAACAAACAAACATCCAGGTGCAAAATATCCAGGATAGTGGGGATACTACAAAAAGGCCAAATCTATGAATAACAGGAATAGAGAAAGAAGAATATACTCAAGTCAAAAGCACAGAACTATTGCTAGGATCCATGCCCAGGACCCTTGGGATTGGAGGTGAGCTGGCATGGTATCAACAACAGACTCTGGGATTCATGCATGAGGCAGAAGCAGACTGAAATAGTGCATGCCTTTATATCCTCCTCCCAGTGTCCCATTGGCTACCAAACTGCTAGCTGCTGCTGTGCCTCCTCCTCCTTGGTACCCATCATGATGTCACTAGACTCTAGGCAGTCAATCTCTGGGCATGCCTTGGCATGTCCACATAGGTCTAGGGCCAATTCTACATGAAGGCCCCCTTCTGCAAGGTGGGCCTTGTTCCTGCTCAAGGTACATCTCATTCTTCCTACATAGCCTTCCACCCATTTGCTTTTAGTTTTGAAACTCAGTGGGAACCAGAGATCTTATGCTCTGATCTTGTTGACCCCACCTCAGGGACCTCCAGTATAATGGACTGTGACTGTCTTAGGTTGACCTGCCAAACAGGTTCTTGACTACTGTCATTGACTACCAGACTTCAAAGGGTGGCATCCCTGGAGAGTGCATAGGATGTATAGGGTATTAGACAGAGGCTTCATGGATCTCCATGAGCCAGGCCCGTATCACCTGCTTGGGTGGACTGTGGTCTGGGTGTTCCAAAGCCATGAGTACCTGTAGGGTAGTATTGTTGATAGAATATTGCCCGATTATGTGCTGCAGAAAACACTTAAACAAAATGATTAATATGATCATTATTCCTCCTCAAATGGTATAGGTGGCCCCCAAGGGTCCTGGGCTTGGGTCCCAGCAACACAGAACATATTTTCACTAGTATTATAGAATGAAATTTCCCCAATCTAATGAAAGAGGTGCCTATCAAGGTACAAGAAATATCAAATAGAATGGACCAGAAAAGAAATTCCTCATGGTACATAATAATCAAAACACTAAATGTACAGATCAAAGAAGGAATCTTAAAATATGCAAGGAGGAAAAGCCAAATGATATGTAAAGGCAGACCTATTAGAAAAACACTTGACTTTTTATTGTAGATTTTAAAAGCCAGACGGCTTGGTTATATAGATGGCCTGGAGACTCTTAGGAGACCACAGATGCTGCCCATCCTACTATGCCTAGGAAGACTTCTAATCACCATGGGTGGAGAAAGACATTCTACGATAAAATCAAATTAAAGCGACACCTAGCTATAAATTCAGCCTTACAGAAAACAAAACATCTATAAGCTGATGATTTTTTTCTATAGTCAAAGTTAGAAAATGATTCTGGGGAAAAGCTGTACATATCTACTTTTAAACATAGGGATGCTCACTCATGAACATGCCATTGTGGGGGAACGTGATGCAAAGAGATGGGATGGCGGGGGATCCAATGGGATCAATATTTTTAGATGTTTTCCTGTGAGTTATTAAAAAGCTTATTATTCTTTTATATATTTGTTTTATAATCCTGAAGCATAACTATTTTCTTTATTGCCATTTATCTATTCTAGACTACTACTGTACTACAGCATTTGGACTTAGCTCTATTACATGACAAATACTTGCATATTTTATTAATCACCTCAGTAAGCATGACCCATCAAAGGGTAATGTCAGCAATTCCAATATCACACAGATACACAGACACACAGACACACACACACACACACACACACACACACACACACACACACACACACACACACAGAGAGAGAGAGAGAGAGAGAGAGAGAGAGAGAGAGAGAGAGAGAGAGAAAGAGAGAGAGAGAGAGAGAGAGAGACTTCTTGGCTTCTTGTCTGACTTTCAGGCCTTGGTGTGATTTCAGTGGAACTTGTTAGGATGAAAATTTCATGTTTGGACTTTTTTACTTGGATTTTATTTTCCATAGTAAAGAAAGGGAAATAAGAACTTTGTACATAGTAAACGTACAACAAGGTGTATACACACACACACACACACACACACACACACACACACACACACACACACATTTTTTTTTTTTTTTGAGACAGGGTTTCTCTGTGTAGCCTTGACTGTCCCGGACTCACTTTGTAGACCAGGCTGGCCTTGAACTCACAGCGATCCGCTTGCCTCTGCCTCCCGAGTGCTGGGATTAAAGGTGTGCGCCACCACGCCCGGCTGTTATACATACATATATACACATATATTCAAGATATGACATCAACTATTTTTTTCAGTTAACCTTTCTAAAAATATTTTTAATTTATTCATATTACATCTCAATTGTTATCCCATCCCTTGTATCCTCCCATACCTCCCTCCCTCCCGCTTTCCCCCTACTCCCCTCCCCTATGACTGTGACTGAGGGGAACTTCCTCCCCCTGTATGTGCTTATAGGGTATCAGGTCTCTTCTTGGTAACCTGCTATCCTTCCTCTAAGTGCCACCAGGCCTCCCCATGCAGGGGACGTGGTCAAATATGGGGCACCAGAGTACATGTGAAAGTCATACCCCACTCTCCACTCAGCTGTGGAGAATGTCCTGTCCATTGGCTAGATCTGGGTAGGGGTTCAAAGTTTACTGCACGTATTATACTTGGCTGGTGCCTTAGTTTAAGCAGGACCCCTGGGCCCAGATCTGTCTATATGACACCAACTGTCAGAGATGATGGTTCAGGCCCAGAATTTCAGTAATTCGGAAGCTGTGGCAGAAGGATTATGAGTTCAAGTTCAGCTTCGGCTACACTGTGCATTCAAAGACAGCCCAAGATAGCAACAACATAATACAAACATACATAGATACAGACATAGATACACAATACATATGTATGTGGATGGCATGAACATACATACCCACATATATACAAACACATATAGATACATATACACATAGTACATACATACACACATACATGCATGCATGCATATGAACACATGCTTTCTCACAGATACCACCTTGTCACAGAAGGCTTGGCGTCTCTGAACCTAGCCAGTACCAGAACTCCGAAAAGACAAACTGTTTCTCATTCTCCAGATAGTTCATATCTTTGCCCCTAATGACTTCAGAGTCAATATCTTGGTCAACTGGCCATGGAGTCCAGAGCCAAGGCCCTGCACTGGGCATGCCTAGAGTTTGATTTCCTCTAAATCAGATACAGATGCCAGATGTCCAGGTCATTTCTATGCCTGCTCCAGTGTCTCAGCGTTTAACTTACACATGTAGACAATATGTTCTACTGCCTAGAACACAGTAGTGAAGGGATAGGGGGCATCGCTGGTTATGAAATATCAAGAGTAAAAATAATGTCCTGAATCACCTTTCTGCAGGTGGTGAGGATGTTATAGAGAATGTCCTGTGTCTTTGAGATGCCACCTGAGAAACAATTACTTCCTGTTGAGGGATAATTACTTCCTGTTGAGGGACAATTGCTCCCTGGTGTTATATATGAAGACATGAGACTGCTAGGGGTCGTCTCAGGAGACTGAATTACATTCACACGTTCCAAGATTCCAGACAGATTAAGGTGACACATGCTGTAGCTGAGCCAGAAATCGACACAGGAAATTTTTTTGAATTCATGAAAGATACACTGAAATCACAAAAGTCCTGTTTTCCATGTCACTTATATATGTGCCTCTGGTGGCTTGAATGAGAATAGTCCCATTGGTCCATATATTGGAATGTTTCCCAGTTTGAACTATCTGGGACAAATTAGGAGGTGTACCTTAGAGGGGTGTGTGCCACCTTTGAGGTTTCCTAGTTAGCCCTCTCTGCTTTGGCTTGTGGGTCAAGATGTAGGAGAGAGCCAACCCCTGATACCATTAATGATACTCTGCCATGTTTACAGACAGGAGTCTAGCATAACTGTCCTCTGTAAGGCTCAACCCAGCAACTGATTGAATCAGATGCTGAGACTCTCAGCCAAGCATTAGGCAGAGCTTGGGGAGTCCTGTGGAACTGTGTGTGTGTGTGTGTGTGTGTGTGTGTGTGTGTGTGTGTGTGTGTGTGTGTGTGTGTGTGTGTGTGTGTGTGTGATAGGACCTGGAGGAGACAGAAACTCCACAAGAAGACTGAGAGGGTCAACTAACCTAGGCCCATGGGGGCCTTACAGAGATGGAAGCACCAACCAAAGGACTTGATCTAGGCCTTGTACACATATGTAACCAATGGGCAGCTTGATTTTTATTTGACTTCCCTAGTAAGTTCAGCAGGTGCTGTCTATGACACAGACTCTGTTGCCTGATTTTTGGTCACTTTCCCCTAACGGGGCTGCCTTGCCTGGCCTCAGTCAACGAGGATGAGCTCAGTCCTGGTATGACTTGATGTACATGAATGGATTGTTGTTGTGGGGGCTTCCCTTTTATCTGAGGAGAAGGGGAGGAGGGATAAGGATGAGAGGGTGGGATGGGGAGGAGAGGAGGGAGGGGGCTACAATTAAGATGTAAGGTGATTATATAAATTAAAAAATGATATAAGTCCTTAGCTACTGCAACAGTGACATGCCTGCCTGCTGCCATGTTTCCCAACACGATGACCATGGACTCAAAAACCCTGCAACTATAATCCCCAAAAGTTTCCCCAAAATATTTTCTTTTGTAAGTTACCTTGGTCATGGTGTTTTGTCTTAGCAATAAAAAATAACTAAGACAATGCCTTTGATAAATAAAAAGACAAACTAACAAAAAGGATGTATAACGTACAAAAATCAAAGCACTATGTAGGTTATAATCACATCTGACTCTAGGTGATGTAGACTGTCAGGAAAAAAGTATAAATAGAGCAAGTGTGAGGCAGTGCAGCCAGCACATTGCAGACATTAGAAACATGCCTTCACTCCTGTGTTCATGCACAGGCATCACCCTGAATCCAACAGTGGTCATTTTAAGTGTTTCCTGGTACAGAAATAACAACAACCCCAGAACATAAGGAGAAAGGAGTCTTTCTCAATTTCTGGGCCCTGCCCCAGCATGGAGGTGTCCCAGTTCAGTCCTGGGAACAAGAACTTTATAGCCTGGGCCAGACATGCTGATGAGACCAAAGAGACCTGCCCAAGTCTGACCTACAACAGCTTTGCTGTTGCCTATACATACAGACCAAAGTATTGAACTACTTAAAAAGAGACATATATATCCAGCTTGTTAATTCTGTCAAGTAGAATTAACTTTATTCCAGGTCAAAACTTAACAAAACTGATAAACGTCAAACCATGAGTTAACTTGGGCAATGGAGTTGTGCTTCTAGGCAGTGAGAGTGCCAGAACCTCTGCTTCCAGTTCTGTGGCACCAAAGCAGGTGACTGGGCACTTATGGAGAGCCAGACCTCTGGAGAACTAACAGTGACTGCCACTTAAAGTGGACTTGAAGGAGACAGGATGTCTATAGCACAGGGCCAACTTCCATCCACTTAACAAACCTAAAACCAAATTGGTAACTTGTTTGGCTTTACTCCCTGCACAACTGGTGTTAGCCCACAGGCATAGAACTCTGTGTATAAATGCTGGCTGCATCAGACCATCCAAGACTGCTCAGCCCCACTCCTTTCTACAGCTCACAGTATGGGAATATTTTGGGGTCTCATGTTCTTGACTAAATCTACTTTAGCCTGTACTTCATAGCTACAGTTTAAGAGCCTAGGATTTATTAAACTCTGGCACTTGCTGAGCCATTAGGGGTGAGTCACTGGAAGCTGTTGTTCTCCACTCCTTGGCATTCAGTTGGTAAGAGTCAACCATAAATATACCTCAGTACACAACACTTTGGCCAAGAAAGGATTTTTTTTCCCTCTGTGAAAACTGAGAGCAAACTATTTGGCTGTTTTAAAATCTAAAAATACAGCTTATTGGTTCCAAATACTCTTTGCAGCAACAGAGCTCTAGACACACCGGCTTGAAAATAATTTATACTTGTCAAACAGTTTGTCCAAAAAAGCATCTAATTGCATTTTATATTTTGATAACAAATAAAAACCAAAGCATCTTGATTTAAAAATTTGCACCTGTACAGTAAACTTTCATGAACATTAGAGACCTAGGTGGGGCCTTTATTTTTATTTTTTTAAACCCATTTTAAAAATTAATTTATTCATATTACATCAATTGTTAGCCTATCCCTTGTATCCTCCCATCCTTTCCTCCCTCCTGCTTCCCCCCTACTCCCCTCCCCATGTCTGTGGCTGAGGGGGACCTTCTCCCCCTGTATATGCTCATAGGGTACCGAGTCTCTTCTTGGTGACCTGTTATCCTTCCTCTGAGTGCCACCAGGCCTCCCCATCAAGGGGACGTGGTCAATAATGGGGCACCAGAGTTTGTATGAAAGTCAGACCTCACTCTCCAATCAACGATGGAGAATGTCCTGTCCATCGGCTAGGTCTGGGTAGGGGTTCAAAGTTTCCTGCCTAAATTTTCCTTGGCTGGTGCCATAGTTCGAGCAGGACCCCAGGACCCAGATCCACCCATCATAATGTTCTTGTAGGTTTCCAGGGGTGGGCCTTTAAAATGAGCTTTTTAGTCACAGACAATTATTCAACCAACTACAATATTTTGCCAAACATTTCAGAAATCAACACATTGCATGTATGCAAATCAGTGTTTAAGTTTGGGTTAAAATTATTTTGAAATCCTACAGCACCCTTTACTCAGGGCTGTTCATGGTGAATGGAACAAATGGTTTCTGTTTCCTCGGAGCTTACCAATTCAGAAGGAAGATTTAAAACAAGGATTAAGCAAATATAAATTAAACAGTAAAGAAATGAAGTAATTCAAGTGTATTTTGGTAACACACCAGTCTAAGCTGAGATAGAACATTTGCTTAGTGTGGTGTTCAGTCGGGCTCTGCCCTTCTGGCTCCCAATATGTGCTAAATCACCACAGTGGCCAACAGCCACAGTCTCTACCTCAGACTCATCTTTTCCTCTATCCTCAAAGCCCAAACGTACTGCCATAGAAATCAGAATAAATTGTTCCTACCCTACATTTTCTCAAACCATTCTTCATCTTCTCAGACAAATGTGGTCCCTTCCTTTTCTGATGCATACCCAGCAGCTCTCCATAGTCATAGCAGAGCTCTGAATCCTTAGTGGGGCTATAAGGTACTTTAAAGTTGACTCTTGGGCTGGAGAGATGGCTCAGAGGTTAAGCGCACTGACTGTTCTCCAGGAGGTCCTGAGTTCAATTCCCAGCAACCACATGGTGGGTGACAACCATCTATAATGTGATCTGATGTCCTCTTCTGGCATGCAGGTGTCCATGCAGATAGAGCACTGTATACATAATAAATAAATAAATAAATAAATAAATAAATAAAAAGTTGACTCTCAAGGCTTCTTTTAAGTTCTTTCCTCATCTCAGTAAAAAAAGACACACGCTTCTCCCTTCTTTGTGTCACCCTTGGCTTCAATAGCACACAAAGCTGTACTATATTTAATACAAAGTGGATGTTAGAAAAGGCAATGTGACAGATTATCTCTAGGGAACAAGATAAAATAAAGGTAAGTAACAGCTATCGTAAGAGGTGGGCCATACCTGATTATTCCTAATTTAAATAGCAAACAGGTAATTTTATAAACAGGAAGCCATCCTAAAAGATTGACTTGGCTTGGAGATCTGCTCACTTCCAACGGGAGAGTGCCAGTAGCTGATGTGGAGCCAGAGAAGCTCGGGAAAACTGTACTGTATGTTCAGTAACAGACATTTTAAAGAGCCGAGGCAAAGGCCACATCTACGGCAACAGCACAGGCAGAAGGAGCCACTAAGAGAAAAGTACGAGGCATTCTGATGTGCTCTAAGATGACTTTTCAAAACTACCCCAACGCATCAGTGACTCAGCAGCCTAAGAAGCTCTGTGAATGGCACTTTTGCAATTCTCAGAGAAAGAGCCATCGGAGTACATGCTAAGACCTGTCCAACAGAACCCTGCAGGGCTGTGAGGCAGAAACTTTGAATCCAAACGAAGCTAACAGCCGGGAGGGATCCTGAGTCTACAAAGAAACTCACAATTCATAGTCTCCAAACAGTGCACCAGACAAGGAGACATACTAAACTGGGGAGAGGGGCAGCATTCACAATGGCTCTACTGAAGTAGCGCCGCCCCCCGCCAGCCCGAGCTGCTTCAAGCGTCTGAGACTCCATCTGTTAAGTACCACCCATTGACCAAACTACATCTGTAACCGCATCTCTGAAAGTAAGGCCTAGAGGCAAGGGCAGGCTTGAGAATGGGAAGACATTTCCAGGGTCAGCTGGGATTGTGGGAGCTGGGAGAAGTAACAATAAGAAACTCAAAACTGAATCCAGCTCTCAAGCTCACGAACACTGTGTACTAGATCTTCACCCAGCTCTCTCCTTTATTTACATCTCTTCCTCCTTTAATGCCTGATGTCAGTTTAGTAGTCCGCCTGAGTCCTGCTGAGTTCTTGAGATATTTCTTTTTCTTCTCTTTGTTATTATTTAAAAAAATTACTTTCCAAAAAACTGGTCTGATGTGAATTGTTCTGTGTCTCAGGCTGCCGCACATAATATGGTCCTTTTTTATTTGACCATGACTTTAAGCAAATTTCTTTTTATTATTTTTAATTCTGTGTATGTGCATCTGAATACAGGTGCACTTGGAATCCAAAAAAAAACTCCAGTACATTTTCTGTTGGTGAACTACATCTGATGTGGGGCCTGCACTGGACTGCACTTGCTACACCAATGGCACTTTATTAGAGAAGAATGATACTATTTCTTCCAGTAGGTCTCAACTGCAAAAAAATTCTTAGATAGGGTTGGAATTTGTGCTCACAGTCCCTTCTCAGTGCTGGGATTTTGTATAGTTTGAAGCTATTCATGTCTTGTGCAGGCTATTACAGTTCCTATGAGTTCATGTGTGCACCATGCCTGCTCTGTGTGAAAGAAACTGTTTCTTTGGAGTCATTCGCCACATCTGGCACTCAATCTTTCTGTCTCCATTTCCACATAGAAGCCTGAGCCTTGAGGGGACAACTGAGTGTGACAAAGTCTCTCACTCTCCACACATTGTCCAAATGTGGGTCTCTGTGCTAATTACCATCTACTACAAGAAGCTTTTCTGGTGAGGGTTGTGTGATGCATGGATCTGAGGGTCTAGCAAACATTCATTAGAAGTAATTATATTATATGTTCATTTAGCCGAACACTAGTACTAAGCTTCCCCTCGGCCCAGGACTTATCTACTCTCAGTTCTTGACCACTTTAGCAGTATCAGGTGTGGGTTCATCTTATGGAATGGGCCTTAGAGTCAATAAAAAATGTTTGATTGCTCCTATAAAACTTGTGCTATTTTGGCACCAGTATATCTTGAAGGCACACCACTATTATAACTTATAGTATTGGTGGCTAGGTGAGATTGATAATTACTTTTTCCCTCTGTAGCAAACATAGCACCTTATAGCACCATAATAGGGGTAACACTTCTTTTTTAAAAATTTATTAATTCATTCATATTACATCTCAGTTGTTATCCCATCCATTCTATCCTCCCATTCTTCCCTCCCTCCCTCCCTCTCTCCCTCCCTCCCTCTTCCCTCCCTCCCACTTTTACCCTATTCCCCTCCCCTATGACTGTGACTGCGGGGGACCGCCTCCCTATAGGGGTAAGACTTCTAGTTGGGCACCAGCTTGATTTTTCCACACTTGATGGCATAAGTAGGTGGCTTCTTCAGCCATAGTCTTACTGTCAGTCTCTATCAGAGGGTAACCAGTAGCTTTGGTAATAGCCTGTGAGGATAAAGTGTAATGTGGGTTGGACCCTTTTGGCCAATGATATAACCCATTCTTGGTACTGGGGGTGGGTGCTACTTGGTAGAATATGATGGTTGCTTAGGGCATTGTCTCCCCTATTATATGGTGATTTTATTTAAATTCTTTTCATATATGTATAAGTTCTGGAAGTTTCTTAGTTGATTTCCATGTGGCTTTGCGAAAGTCCTTTAATGTTAGTTGTCCCTCCTTTATCTTGCCCTCTCATCCTCCTCTGAATTTAACCCTCCTATTCTACTTTCTCCAATATCTCTTTATAATACTGTGTTTTAGTTCCCCTTTCTTAGAAGATCCCCTTACCCAGCTGGTCCCTTACTAGCTGTGGTTATTCTAAAGGAAGTACACATATCAAAAGTGTAGAAGGTAATGTTCACAAATAATAAAACATGCAATGCTTGTCTTTCTGGGTCTGGATTTCCTCCTTCAGAATGATTGTTTATAACACCATCTATTTACGTACAACCTTCATAATTCTGTTTTTCTTCTTCTTTTAGCATTTTTCTTAGTTTTATTTTGTACTTAGAAAAATTAGATAACATATATGGACAATTATAGACTATAAGTTGCCTATCTAGATTATTCCTTTCAATACTAAATAAAACTATGAATTTCATAAATATCTCCTTTTGTGCCTCTCAGAACCTGTCTTTCTAAATCAATAGTTGTATATAGATTCTAGTTCCCATATAATAGATGCATTCCTAAACATTTAGAACCTACCCCAATATCTAGCTAATATCTGTTCTGGTTTAGTAGAAACCTTTTCTTTCTGTTTTTATTTTTTTAAATTGATATAAGACCTGTAGGTACATGATATAGTTTGGTGTTTTGACTCATGTGCTCGGGGCCTTTGTCTGTAGGCGGAGGAGATGCTCCCTCCTGGTAAGCTTCGCGCTCAGCTACAGGCGAGTGTACCCCCTGCTGACAACAGCTCACCAGACCCCTGGAGACAAGCCCTGGGAAGTGTTCTTTCTGGGAGTGGCTCGGGCAATTCAATGCACCCTTGGTTTAAAAACCCAGAGGCTGGGGGGTTGTTGAGCGCATTCCTCGTTTCTCCTTCTGTAGCTCCGTGTCTTTGTGTTTCTTTTATCATTAAGCTTAGTGAATTAAAATCTAGCTGTTCGACTCTTGCCTGTCTTTATTTTAACCAAGTGCGGGTTCATTATCTGGCCTTTCACAAGTTAGAGGCTCCCTTCCCCTGCTGTTTCAAGCCTGGCTAAGTGCAAGGCTGCCCTGTGCTCCCTAGAGCTGGGGGATCTGGCCAGAAAGCTCCCTCCCTGCCCAGAAGGCCTTTTTTTGTGACCAGTTTTCCGGACAGAGTCTTCCTCAGCTAGCCTCTAGAAGGCCGAAGAAAACTCTGTGACCAGATTCTCAGCTCAGCCTCCCAGAGAAAAGAAGCCACAATGTATAAATTGGGGAATTTGAATGCAGAGTATTAATATATCTGCTAGCTAAAACAGTGTATCATTTCTTTATGGAACACACATCTAAATCATATCTCTCAATTATTTTAAAATAATTAAAGCATTATTTTAAAATTATTCTTTCTTGCTATATATGAATGTGGACTTTATTCTTTATGTATGACCGTATTCTTTCAAATGTACTTTACTTTATTATAATTTTATTCACATTTCATCCTGATTATAATATCCTCCCTCTAAACTTCCAGTTCCCTCCCTCACTCCCTTTTCTTCCCTATTCCCCTTGCGTAGACCTCTGACAGGTGGGTTCCTCCTCCCCCACCATCTGACCACAGCCTATCAGGTCTCATCAGGATAGCTTGCATCCTCCTTCCTGTGTGCCCACAGGGTCTCTCTGCCAAGAGGCAGTGGTCAAATCACGGGGCACCTGAGTTCTTGTCAGAGGCAGCCTTCTGCTTCCCGATGTGGTGAATGAACTGTCCACTGGATACATCTGAACAGAGTGTCTAGGTTCTCTGCTTGCAATATTCTTCGTTGTTGCATCAGTTTGTGCCGGCCCTGCTGGGTCCAGATCCACCAGCCTCTGTCCTTCCATCCCCCAACTCTTCCATACAACTCGCAGCGCTGTCCAGGTGCGAGCCCTAGTATCAGTTCTGATCTCCCACTGGGTGCAGTGTCTCAGAGGACGTCTATGATGGAAAATACCATGCGTGTCTTTCTGGGTCTGGGTTACCTCACTCAGGATGATCTTTTCTAGTTCCACCCATTTGCCTGTAAATTTCATGATTCTTTGAATTGTTCTCTTTTTTCCTAAGTTATTTCAGCCCTGAGTTTGATGATTTCCAGCCTTCTACTCCCCTTGGGTGTGTCTGCTTCTTTTTGTTCTAGAGCTTTCAGGTATGCTTTTAAGTTGCTAGTATAGGGTCTCTCCAATTTCTTTATAAAGGGACTTAGTACCATGAACTTTCCTCTTAGCACTGCTTTCATTGTGTCCCATAAGTTTTCATAACTTGTACCTTCATTTTCATTGAATTCTAGCATGTTTTTAATTTCTTTTTTTTTTTAATTTACTTCTTTACCCAGAGGTCACTGAGTAGGGAGTGGTTCGGTTTCCATGAGCTTGTAGGCTTTCTGTTCTTTCTGCTATTGTTAAATTCCAGCTTTAATCCACGATGCTGTGATAAAATGCAAGGGATTATTTCCATATTCTTCTATCTGTGAAGGTTTGCTTTGTGGCCAAGTATATGGTCAATTTTGGAGAAGGTTGCATGAGGTGCTGATAAAAAGGTGTGTTCTTTTGTGTTTGGGTAAACTGTTCTGCAGGTATCAGTTAAGCCAATTTGATTCATGATGTCTATTAGTTTCATTATTTCTCCATTTAGTTTCTGTCTTGATAATACGTATTTTAGGGAGAATGGGGTGTTGAAGTCTACCACTGTTAATGTATGGGGTTCAATGTGTGATTTAAATTTTTGTTGTGTTTCTATTACAAATGTGGGTGCTCCTGCATTTGGGGCATAGATGTTCAGAACATCATCTGGGTGTATTTTTCCTTTGATGAGTACGAAGTGTCATTACCCATCTCTTTTGATTAGTCTGCTTGAGAGTCTATTTCATTAGATACTAGAATGGGTACTCCAGGTTGCTTTTTGGGTCCATTTTCTTAGAATATTATTTTCCAGTCCTTTACTCTCAGGGAATGTCTATCTCTACTGTGGAGATGTGTTTCCTGTAGGTAAAAGAATGATGGATCCTTTTTTTGCATTTATTCTATTAGCCTGTGTCTTTCTATTGGGAAGTTGAGTCTATTGATGTTGAAAGATATTAATGACCAGTGGTTATTGGTTCCTGTTCTTTTTTGGATGTTGCTGGTGGTAGAGTGTGTGTTTCCTTTCTTCTAATTTTGCAGATGTGGGGTTATTTATTTCCTTTGTTTTCCTAGGTATAGTTGGCGTCCTTGGGTTGGAGTTTTCCTTCTAGCATCTTCTGGGGCAGGAAGTGCCCCAGTGCCTTGGTACTGTTTAAACTTTGTCATAGAACATCTCATTTTCTCCATCTATGGTGATTGAAAGTTTTGCTAGGTAAGTAGCCTGGTTTGACATCCATGGTCTCTTCTTGTCTGTATGACATCTCTCCAGTCTCTTCTGGCTTTCATGGTCTCTGTTGAGAAGTCAGGTATAATTTTTCTAGATTTGTCTTTCTATGTGACTTGGCCATTTTCTCTTGTAGCTTTTAATATTCTTTCTTTGTTTTGTACATTTAGTGTTTGGATTATTATGTGGCTGGAGGATTCTCTTTTGTGGTCCAATCTATTTGGAAGTCTGTAGACTTCTTATATATTTATGGGCATTTCCTTCTTTGGGTTAGGGGATTTTTCTTCTATGATTTTGTTGAAGATACTTCCTGGGCCTTGGGTCTGGGAGTACCCTTTCTATTCTATCCCTATTATTCTCGTGTCTTTTCACAGGGTATCAGATTTCTTGGATGTTCTGTGTCAGGAGCTCCTAAGATTTAACATTTTCATTTACTGTTGTATTGATTTCTTCAATCATATCTTCCACCTCTGAGATTCTGTCTTCCATCTCTTGTATTGTGTAGGTGATGCTTGTGTCTTTAGCTCCTGTCTTTTTCCCTAGGTTGTCCACTTCCATGATTGTCTCAGGTTGTTTTTTTTTCACTGCTTCTATCTCCATTTTTATGTCTTGAGCTCTTTGTTCACTTCCTTCTCCTTCCTTTCTTTCACTAACTTTTAAAGCGATTTATTCAATTCTTTTATCTCTTTCTTTGTGTGTTCCTGTTTCTTATAGAACTAAGGACCATCATCCCAGCGGTAGTGCCACCCAGAATGGGCTGTGCCCTCCTCTCTCAATTGCTAATTAAGAAAATGCTGTTAAGATTGAGGTTCTCTTCTTTCAGATAACTTTAGCAACCACAGTGAGCTTCTCCATAGAATGAAAACTGCTCAGCAAATAACCCACAGTTTCGGTTAAATAAATAATTTTTCATGTCTACAATGCATCATGGCTAATAGGGTTTACTTCAAGTATTCATGAGCTAGAAGACCTTGGCAATGTTGGAAATAAAAGAAATAGTGATTCAGCACTTTGGGTCTTCATGGTTGCAGGGAAGATTCTCTCCAAAGTTCTGACTTCAGCTGATAGGTCATTTGAAAGATACATACGGTGATTCAGGGCCTCAATCTTTTGAATCTCAGATAACCTGTGACATCTTTCACAGACTTGTCAGTCCTGGATGCAAATTTCCATGGAACAGTTTCCTTTTTAATAATCTTCAAGTACTTTGCTGGAGGAGTATGGTTGCTATGGGAGCTAATATATCCATTCTTTGAGGAAGCCCAAAATTAGGCACAGGCATAGGCCATGTAGATGGTACCACTCTATCATGACTCAGCTGTTACATTTCCTAACATGAGCCACAATAAGCATGGGAGGAGCCATTGGGACCATGCCATTTCCAGCTGATTAAAGTGTGGATAAATGAATTCCCATCTACAAGGTCAGACTATTCAAACAATGCTAGCTGACAGCTCAAAACAGAATCAAGACACTTTGGATATCTTGATAACACTTTCCATGTCATGAGGCCATGGTGGTGGGGTGTTATCTCTCAAAATACATTTATTTTGAAGGATTCTAGATACAAATACTAGGTGTGTACTTTGCATCACAGGGATGTGATGAGACCATCAGTACATGAATGTGACAAGCCAGAGACAATTGTGTCAGATATACGTTTTTTCACACTTACATTTCCAGTCTACAAAGAGCACCAAATAGTCTATACTGAAAACATACATACAAGTGGTGTTATAAATACTTAGTAGGATGCACACACACACACACACACACACACACACACACACACACACACACACACTTGAGAGATTTCTGATCTTTTCCCATGGTACTAGAACCCAGAAAGCCAATATTGAACGCAGATTGTAAAATTTCAAAATTGTATACTTGACACAAATAAACTCTTAGAAAATGAAATGATTTCAAGGGCTTGTTAGTGAGATATCAAAATACTGAAAATTCCTCTAATCATTTGGAGTTATTTGAAGTAACATAAATTTAATCAATTATGCTACAACAATGGCTACATTTTATTCTTTCCTTGGACTTCTAGAGGAGGGCAAATGAGCTGGTATAGATTCAGGGTTTGTTTCTCCTTTGTGCCTCCTACCCTGATTTCATTCATTTATGTGTTTTGTGCTTTTGATATAAAATATTTCTGGAGTTTTAGCTAGAGTAATAAGACAACTAAGGAAGATCAAAGGACTACACATTGGAAAGGAAGAAGTCAGAATATCACTATTCACAGATGATATTGTCATATAAATAAGTGGCCCCCAAAATTCTACCAGAGAACTCCTACAACATACTCCTTCAGCAAATTGGCTCTACACAAGATTGTACACAAAATCAGTAGCCCTCCTGTATACAAACAATAAATGAGAATGAAAATAGGGGACAACATTCTTTACAATAGTCATGAATAATATAAAGTATTTTGGTATAACAGGTCAAAGACCTATATAACAACAACTTCAATTCTCTGAAAAAAGAAATTAAAGAAGATATCAAAAGATGGAAAGATATCCTATGCTCATGGCTTGTTACAATTAACATAGTAAAATGTTCATTTTACCAAAAGCAATCTACAGATTCAATGCAATCCCCATCAAAATACAAACTCCACTCTTTACAGAACTTGAAAGAGCACTCCTCGATTTCATATGAAAAAATAAAATACCCAAGATAGCTAAAATAATCATGCACAATAAAAGAACTTCTGGAGGTATCACCATCCCTGATTTCAAGCTTCAATTAGAGCAATAATAATAAAAAACTGTGTAGTACTGGCATAAAAACAGACTGGTGGATCCATGGAAATGAATTGAAGACCCAGAAATAAATTCACACATCTATGGACACATGATTTTTGACAAAGAAGCCAAAACCATACAATAGAAAAATGATAGCATCTTCAACAAATTGTGTTGGTCTAAATCATTGTCTACATGTAGAAAATTGCAAACATATCCACATTTATCATCCTGCACAAAACTCAACTGCAAGTGTATCAAAGTTCTCAACATAAAAGCAGATAAACTAAATGCATTATAAAAGAAAGTTGGAAAACCCTCAAATTCATTGACACAAGAGACAGCTTCCTGACTAGAAAACCAACAGCTTAGGCTCTAATATAAAGCATATAAACACACTGAAAGAAAAAGCTACATTGTCATCTCTTAGATGCTGAAGTCTTAGAGAGCACAGGGATACCATGCACATACCTCAACATAATAAAGGCAATATACAGCCAACTTATAGCCATCATCAAATTAAATGGAGAGAAACTTAAATCAATTTGACTTAAATCAGGACAAGACAAGGCTGTCCATTCTCTCCATATCTCTTCAATATAGTGCTTGAAGTCCTAGCTAGAGCAATTAGACAACTAAAGGAAACCAAGGGGATACAAATAGGAAATGAAGAAGTCACACTGTCACTATTTGTGTGTGACACGATAGTATATATATAAATGATCTTAAAAATGTCTATCAAACAACACCTGCATCTGAAAAACATCTTCAGCAAATTGGCTGGATACAAAATCAACTAAAAAAAATCAGTATCCCTGCTGTATACAAATGACGAATGAGCTGAGAAAGAAATTAGGGAAACTACACCCTTCACAATAGCCACAAATAATATAAAATATCTTGGTGTAATTCTAACCAAGCAAGTGAAAGACTTATATGAAAAATTTTCATGTCCCTAAAGAAAGAAATTGAAGAAGATATCAGACGATGGAAAGATCTCTCATGTTCAAGGATCAGGAGAATCAACATAGTAAAAATGGCCATCTTACCAAAAGCAATTTATGGATTGAATGCAATTCCCATCAAAATTCTAACATAGTTCTTTACAGACCTTGAAAGATCAATTCTCAACTTCACGTGGAAAAACAAAAACAATCCTGTACTATAAAAGATCTTTTGGAATAATCTCCATCCCATATCTCAAGCGGTATTATGGAGCAACAGTACTAAGAAAAGAATGGTACTGGCATAGAAATAGACCAATTGATCAATAGAATCAAATAGAAGACCCAGAAATAAACCCACACACCTATGGGCATTTGATTTTTGACAAATAAGCCAAATTAATACAATGGAAAAAAGATAGCCTTTTCAGGAAATGGTGCTGGTCTAACTGGATGGCTACATGTAGAAAATGCAAATAGACCCATATTTATCACCACACATAAAACTAAAGTCCATGTGAATCAAAGACCTCAATTTAAAACTGGACACTCTAAATCTGTTAGAAGAAAAAGTGCCGAAGAGCCTTGAACTCATTGGCACAGGAGACAACTTCCTGAACAACTTCCTGAACATCAACAGCTTAGGCTTTAAGATCAACTATTAATAAATGGGACCTCATGAGACTGAAAAGCCTCTGCATGGCAAAGGAAACAGTCAACAGAAAAAAATGACAGCCTACAGACTGGGAAAAAAATCTTCACCAACCCTACATCTGACAAAGGGCTAATGTCCAAAATATATAAAGAACTCAAGAATTTGAACAGCATCAAGCCAAATACCCCCATTAAAAAGTGAAATACAGAGCTAAACAAAGAATTCTCAACAAAGCAATATAAAATGGTTGAGAAACACTTAAAAAAATGCTCAACATCTCTAGTCACCAGGGAAATGCAACTCAAAGGATTCAGAGATTCCATCTTATACCTATCCGAATGTGTAAGATCAAAAATTCAAGTGACAGCACATGCTGGGAAAGATGGAGAGAAAGGGGAGCACTCCTCCATTGCTGGTGGGAGTGCAAACTTGTACAACCACTGTGGAAATCAATCTGATGCTCTACCTCAGGGAATTGGGAATGAGTCTACCTCAAGACCCAGCCATACCACTTCTTGTCATATACCCTAAAGATGCTCCGCCATACGACAAGGACCTCTGCTCAACTATTAATAACAGCCAGAATCTGGAAACAACCTAGATGTACCTCAACCCAAGAACGCATAAAGGAACTCCAGTACATTTACACAATGGGATACTATTCAGCTATTAAAAACAAAGAAATCTTGAAACTTGCAAGCAAATGGATGTAACTAGAGATAATCATCCTGAGTGAGGTAATAGACCCAGAAAGACATGCATGGTATATACTTACTCATAAGCAGATATTATCCACTTAATACAGGATAACCACATTACAATACAGAGATGGATGCACCAACCAAAGGCCATGCATGATGTGGACCTAGATCCTCGCTCAGATGTGGTAGATAGGCAGCATAGTCTACTTGTGGGTCCCACAAGACTCTGGCCTTCCTATGTTGATCATTTCCCCCCTGGCAGGGTGGCCCTGCCAGGCCACAGAGGAAGAGGACACAGGTAGTACAGATAAGACTTGATATGCTGAGGTCAGATGTTGGTGGGGGGGGAGAACTCCCCTTTCTGAGGATTAGGGGAGGGAGGGAGAGGCGAGAGGCAGGGTGGGGTAGGGAGTTGATGAGGGAGGGGGCTACAATTGGGATATAAAGAATTCAAACTGCGAAACAAGCAGGTAACTTATATTGCTAAGCCCACTACATGGGAATAGCTCTGAGACTTCTGAGACATGAATGTATATGCATAGGCAAGTCTTCTTATTGGTCACAGAATCCCTGTGACTTATTAGATGCCATTCTTTGTAAAATATGACATAGGCAAGTCTTCTTATTGGTCACAGAATCCCTGTGACTTATTAGATGCCATTCTTTGTAAAATATGAATGAAGATTAGCATGTCTTTCTTCTGCTCATACTAAGAGCAGAGAATGAACCTTAATTTTTCTGTGCATCACGTACACCTCATATAGGAGTCAATATAGGATTCATATAGGAGTCCATCATAATGGAGAGGCATGGCATCCATGGTAGGTGTGACAGCAGTAGCAGGAAGTCAGGACATCACCGATCCTAAGGATGAGGCAGAAAGAACTAGATACGGGGAAAGGCAGTAAACTCTCAAAGTTTGCAAGGTTGCACCTTGTGGTGCTCTCCAAGTAGCACCACCAAGTTCTGTACCTGAGATTATGTGTGAAGAAGACACTAACCCTGTGTGGCTGTTACAATCACACATAGTTTGATCTTTATTGGAGCCGCCTGCTCCTGGTAGGTCTAGAATGTAGGGAAACCTCACCCTGATTGACCATCCTAGAGGTCCTCCACCAGTCTATCCCTGAGTCCATGGCAGCCTTTAGTTTATCTACTCATTCCTTTGGGAAAATACTCCTTGTTTAAAAGAATAATAGGCATTCGTTTTAAACTTTATTCATTTTATATGAATTACACATTTTTGTGTCTATGTAGAAATGTTGAAATAAAGTAATAAAAGTCTGACAAGATTCCCTGATATTTAGAAATAATTAGTAATTCTTAGTTGGTTGCTTTAACATTGTTTTTGAATATTCCTGTCCATATGTGCAAGTGTGCAAATGTAGGTATACAGATACTATTATTATATTAAGATTATGTCTTATATATGCTACTGTTTCAGTTTTATATATGCTACTGTTTCAGTTTTATATATGCTACTGTTTCAGTGTTTTACACAAAAATATGTCGTAGACTTTTTTCTATGTCAACAAGACTAATTGTGTTTCACTAATTTTAGTGAT
Organism: Acomys russatus; assembly: GCF_903995435.1. Classification (NCBI taxonomy): domain Eukaryota; kingdom Metazoa; phylum Chordata; class Mammalia; order Rodentia; family Muridae; genus Acomys; species Acomys russatus. The sequence goes on along the minus strand of NC_067144.1, from coordinate 817,101 downwards.
TGGTGCAATTTCATTGTATTTGTAGATTGCAATTTAATATATCAGTCCCTCATTAATGGAATTATGGATTATTTTCTACGAAGGAAAGGAAAAGCTAGGCAGAAGTAGTTTCTGTGTTTCAGCAAATCCAGCTAGTCAGTAATGGATCAAATGCTAGGAGTCTGTGTATAAAGTGTGGTACACAGGCTGGGATGCTGGGTGTTTTCTTATCTTCTAGGTATTTGGTGCAGGCCTTGGCTAAGCTGATGCGAGCAGGGTAGGGAGCTCTGTGGGACTCAGACATCTGCAACTTGCCTCTACAGAGAGTAGACATTTCACAGGCAGCCTTTTCTCCAGAAATCCACAAAACAATCATCAACTAATCTTTGACAGGATACTTTTCTTGTGAGCATACACAGTAAGAGTAGTGCAAGAAAGAGCCCAAAGCTAACATGCCATGCCCATTGCCCTGGACCCAGTTGAGTAGTGACTACAGTCTGAATGGACAAGGTTCAGTCAGTCCACCCGGCAGATCATTGCCACAGGGCGTTTAGTCTCATTCATACCGTTCTTTGTTTCCTGCCAAATCAGGCCTATGAGATCCCATGCAAGGTCAGGTATTTGGAATTGGCTTTTCTTAAGTTTAAGAGTGGCTCCTACAGTGTCTATGTCTCTACTCTGTCAGGAGGCAAGTCTTTTACCTCAAGCAGAGCCACCTTTTACACTTGTGAAGGGACACAGAAAAATCTCCATTCACACACAAAGGGGGAGCCGAACAGCTGCGACCATTAACAATAATAACATGATTGCTGAGACAAACATTTTCGTGGTGATGCATGGGTGGGAACACTAAATCCAAACCACATTGTTTAGCTTTCACCCCAGTGAAGGGGACTGCCACACCCCCTAAAGTAAATGGAAGAGATTATAGTTTAGAAAATATGACAGAGTTGAAAACTTAAAGCTGTATTACTACAGGGACATCCCTTGGAGAGAAAAACAACTGATAGAAAGGGATATGTATACGTTTCCAGAGCAGTTTATTAGTTTGTAAACTTCTCTAGTCCAAAAACTGAGCTCCATGGTGGTGAATCAGAAGTGTCTCAGGCAGCATTTGGCAGAGTGAGAGCTCTTTCAGTGGGAGCATCTGTGCTGGGGATGGGACTCATGGCAGCATGGAGGAGGAAGACATGGGCCCTCAGAACTCTTACCGTTCCACACTTGTTTCAGATTGATGTCTGACCCCACAGCTAGAGCCGAGCAACACTGAGTTTGACCCTCTGAGTTCTTTTTTCCACTTGTGGGATCCCACAGCACAGCATCCTGGTGATTGTGATTTCTTCATTTCCATGGGACCAGTGTGGATGCTGAGGGAAGGGCCAGGGTCCGGTGACTTTCAGAAGACATATAGGCCAGGCGCAGTGAAGTCATTACCTCTAGCTTTGCTTCACACAGAGGTGAGGACTGGCCTTCCAATATGGGAACAATGTCTGACACCTAGCAGCGGGGAAAGAACGGGACCCCATGCATTGTACATTATACAGTCACTGTAGCTCAACATACTATGACCAGTACCAAGGTACAGGTTGTTAGAACTTGCAGAAACTTGGGACCGAATCCAGCTCCACATCTCATTGGAAAGCAGCTTGGAGAGGAGCAGAGTAGAAAGCAGGTTAGGAAAATGACTGTCTGGCTCCACATACAGGGCATTGTACACTTTGATGCAGGGTATGGAGGACTCAGAGGATATGGAAGTCCAGCAGAGGCCCAGCCTGGGAAGGCCCCTCAAAGATCAGTATTTGCTTATGAAGCCTGTTCCTTCAGGAATGTGGAATACAGGAAAGGAAGCCAATATTCTACATGTTATGCATTTAAAGATTTTTATGTGGTATCCAGAGGAAACCATAACTTCCCCCCCCCAATCCTTTAGCTTTAACTTTATTTTTTAAATATATTTTATTAACTTATTCTTATAACATCTCAATGGTTATCCCATCCCTTGTATCCTCCCATTCCTCTCTCCCTCCCATTTTCCCCTTATTCCCCTCCCCTATGTCTGTGACTGAGGGGGACTTCCTCCCCCTTTATATGCTCATAGGTATCAAGTCTCTTCTTGGAAACCATAACTTTTTACCTGTTGGTATAACTGCATTCAAGAGTAGAACTGCAAGTGGTATAGGTGCAGGTTGTAGGAAGACGGTGGTTGTGTGTATTGTCAGAGGGTAGTGGACACTCAGAGATACAAGGCCAACAGCGGGCCAGGAGGTCTGAGTACTCAACTGTCTTGCTTTCACCTAAGTTTGTAGCTGGTCACCCCCACTTTGGCTGGAAAGTTGCTCTCCAGACCCTTTCAAATTTCTATTTGAGGCAATAGTAAGTAGAAGACATTGTAGTTTGGCCTTTTAACAGATGCTTCCCTAAAAGAGAATGGGCAGGCGTTTGAGTCATCACACAAGGTGGAGAGGGATCAATGCGCACAACAATTGTCCTGTCACCATGATCCAGCAGGAAAGATTGGTTGGCTGATCCTCCTGAGAGAGCCCTCTGGCTCTTCCCACCAACTGGCACTGGGAAGTCAGTCCTTGGCTGGCTCCCTCCTGAAGGCCCAGCTATTCTTTAGTTTCACACACACACACACACACACACACACTGTAGTCTATGTCCTGGTAGCCTATGTACATTGAAAGATTCACTGTTCAAGGCTCCATTTTAAAAAAATATTTATTTATTATGTATACATTGTTTTGCCTGCATATACCCCTGCATGCCAGAAGAGGGCACCAGATCTCGTTATAGATGGTTGTGGGCCACCATGTGGTTGCTGGGAATTGAACTCAGGACCTTGAGAAGAGCAGGTGGCGCCCTTAACCTCTGAGCCATCTCTTCAGCTCCAAGGCTCCATTTTTGAAAGGAGGTAAGAAGAAGAGTGTTGATAAGCAGAGTACTTGCCTGAGTATAGAGCCTCTAACCCTACTGCACTCTCACCCCATGGATGAAGGAGTCATTATTCTGTCTCTTGTGCAGGACTTCTTTGCCTGAGCCCATTCAGCCCTTATGCTGTGATGCCTTATGGGTTTTCATCCCTGCATTACAAGAACTCTGTGAGGGAGAGTTTATCTTATAAAAATGCAGGGAAGTGATTCAGAATTCAGGCTCTTTATTTAAACAATTTATTTTCTCATCAATGAACTTTGAATCCCAGGAGAACTGCTTTAATCTCTTTGGAGGGTAGTTCTACCAATTGTCCAAGGACCTCCCCCAACAATATTTCACCACTTACATGCCAATAGTGGGCATCAAGCTCTTAACACATGAGCCCTTTGGGCCGGGCACAAATTCAAACCACGTTCAAGCCACAGCACTATCTCCAATGCGATCAGCACCGCATACTGGATTTCTGCCTCAGGCTGGAATACCATTTTATTATAGGTCACCATTTCAGATCTGTGCTTAAGATAGGATTGACACCTCAGTCTAGGCCACCATTTTGGATTAGGTGACTGCTTCAAATAGTTACACCCCGAGACTGCAAGCAACCCTTCAGAGAAGGCCACCAAGAAAGAAGACTGCAGCACCATCTATGTTAGTGCCTTTTCTCATCTCTGTGAAAAAAATGTCTAACAGAAGTAACTTACAGAAAGAAAGATTGAGTTTGGCTTATGGTTTTTAGAGCAGTGAGTCTCAACCTTCCTAAGGCTGCAACCCTTTAACACAGTTTCTCACGTTGTGGTGACCCCCTACCTTGAAATTAATTTTTTGCTACTTTGTAACTGTAATTTTGCTACTGTTATGAATATTAATGCATGTAGTCTTAGGTCTTTCAAAATCTACTTTAGGGTCCTTAAACACTTCAACCTCACTTCTAACCCACAGACTGAAAAATTGTCTTTTTCACTAACATTAACAGTCTATGCACAATAGAAATAATTATGAGAAACACAAAACTTGAACTTTATATCATATTTTAAGTAAGTTGTTTATGTATAATATATCAACAATAGTTAAACAAGACAACCTTAAATTTCTATCACTAAACAGTAGTCAAACAGAACAACCTTAAATTTCTATCAAGATGCAATAATTAAACAAAACAACATTAAGTTTCTATCAAGATGCAATAATTAAACAAAACAACATTAAATTTATATCAAGATACAATAATAAGTACCAAAGTAAAATATTTAAGACTAGTAGATTCTTTTTATTAAAAATTTTAAAAATCATTTATATTATTTATTCATTTATTTTTGTTATTATTATTCCCTTTCCCCCTCTTTGTCTCATCATTAGATGAGAGAGAGTAAGATAAAACAAAAAGAAAAACAAAGGAGAGAGATTCTTGATTTAAACTTTATTTTGTTTCCTCCCTGACCATAACCAATAACAACAAACCACTCTAGACAATAACAAACAACCATAACACAACAAAAGACCAAAAACATGCACCCCACCTTTTGGGAATAGGGGAGTCATAGGCTTAAATTTACTTGTCTGGAGGCAAACATGTCTTTTGGATACCCTATGAAAATTGGGATATTGGCTAAATCCCAATTAGCTGTATAATCTTCTGTTCAGTTTCTGTGTTGTCTGCCTAGTCTCTGTGTTTTCCAGACTTTTTGTTGTCTGTTCGGCCTCTGTATTGTCTGAGCAATCTCTGTGTGATCAAACCTCTGTGCTTGCCCTTTGAGGTCTATATGCAAGCATCTTTTGGAGAAACAAGTAACTGAGACTGTGAGAGTGAATCGCCTGGGCTATTTGCTTTGTGAAGCCATTTGTGCCTCAACTAATAGGAGGTTTCCCTTGGTCAGATCTAATCTCTGTAAGTTTTGTTGATAACTAAATTTTTTTTTCATTTCCTGTAGACACATAAGCACTTTTGCCAGTTTCCATTCTAATGTCAACACAGCCTTAGAGTATATTGCTTGGCCTAATTCCTCAGGTCTTTTGATAATCCAGTGTCTCTCAGCTGTTGTTTTTCCCCTTTCACCAACATTATGAAAATTTAGAGTTAACAAAACATTATTTAGCCTGCCTCAGATTTTTTTTACTCTTTCTTTTTGTTTAATAAGGATCTCTTTTAAAGTTTGATTGGCTCTTTCTATAACTGCTTGTCTTGTGGGGTTGTGTGGTATACCAGAAGTATGTTTTATATTGTAATATGCAAAGAATTGCTTCATCTTATTGGATGAATACATATTATGGAGCATTGTCAGTATTAATTTGTGCAAGTATCCCTATAAAAGCTATTATTTCCAACAAGTGTGTAATTACACAATCAGCCTTTCTAGAACTTAATGCAGTTGCCCATTGAAACCCTTAGTACATGTCAATGGTATGGTGTATATACCGTTGTTTTCCAAATTTGACAAAAATGAAAAACATCCATCTGTCAGATGTCATTTCTTTTGGCACTCTGAAGCTTACTCCCAGCGGGTAATGGAGTTTGGTTGTACAGAGAACATGTAGGGCATTTAAAAAATATTTCTTTTGCTTATTGCCAAGTGATGGAATTTTTTCTTTAAACCTTTCCTGTTAACATGATGTTTCTCATGAAAATTTGAGACTTCTAACACGTTTCCTACTAATGATTGGTCAGTGTCCTCATTTCCTTGTGCCAATGGACCTGGAAAACCTGTATAATACCAAATATGAGTAATATATAATAGATAGTTTCTACCTCTGATGACCTGTGGCAATCGTATAAATCATGAAGTTAATTCTGAGTTAACTCTTTCTGTATATAAAGAATCAGTAATTAAATTAAGAGATTCAGGAAAATCTAATAATACCATAAGGGTTGCATACATTCTGATTTTTGAACTGAGGTATATGGACTACTGATCACATTGCTCTTTTTGTCTGACTTATAACCTGCTATCCTCATTTTGTTTGCATCAGTATAGAATGTTGGTACATCTGGAATTGGCATTTTTTTTTTTTTTACAATAATTGGAAGAATCCAATTAGGTTTTTTTTTTTAAAGAATCCAATTATTTTTTAAAAATAAAGTATACATTTGCTTTTCAGATATTTGCTATTAATTTCTTCCAAGCAGTTACTACAAGCTCTTCATTGGTCACTCATAATGACATAATCTCAGCATTAGTAGGAGGTACTACAATTTTGGCCAGATCTATTTCTGACAATTGATGTAGTCTTGTTCTACTTTTTGTAATCAATTCAGAAATATTTTCTATATAGGTTTTTAATTGTTTACTTTATTTATGAGCTAGAAAATCCATTCCATAATACTGCCTTCCCCTTGTATAATGAGCTCAATAAGAGAATGAGTTAAAGGCAAAACCACCAAAATACAATCATGTTTAGGATCAATTTGGTCCACATATGCATCTTGCAGTCTTTATTCTGCAAGAATTAAGACTCTTTCTGCTTCATGTGTTAGAAATCTTGGACTGTTTAAATTTGAATCTTCTTGTAATATTTGAAATAAATTACTTAACTCATAAATACTTTCCAATAATTTTAGGCCTCAGACAGTTAATATAATCTCAATAATTTTTGAAAATTGTTAAGAGTTTGCAATTGATTCCTATGGATCTGTACCTTTTGTGGTTCAGTTTTCTGTTGACCAATTTATAGCCCAAACAGCTAAGGAAATCTCCTTTATATTTTTTTCTGAGCAATCTGTAACCCCCAGCATGGAAGAATTATTTTGTGGTTCCTTAAACATTTTCTCTAAAGAATCTGCTTCAGAATGAGCCAACAAAACACCATCCATGTAATGATAAATGATGGATTGAGGAAACTGCCTATGAGTTTTTCTAACAATTGTTGCACAATATATTGGCATAAAGTTGGACTATTTAACATTCCATGTGGAAGTACCTTCCAATGATACTTTTTTACTGTACCAGTGTTGTTCAGAGTAGGTACTGAGAAAGAAAACTTTTCCCTATTCTGCTCATACAAGAGTATTGTGAATAAGCAATCTTTTTAGTCAATTATTATTTTAGGCCATATCTTGCTAAAAAAGAAGGTAAAGGAAATCCAGGCTGTAAAGGACCCATTGGTGGAATTACTCTATTCACTGCTCTTAAATCAATTATCATCCTTTTCAGAGGATGTTGAGCCTCCAGTTGATTTTGTACTAGTTGTTCAAATGGCTGAAAAATTTCTTATTTCATCTTGGTGTTCCCCTGCATCCAGAAACTACTTGTTTTCTCCTGTGAATATAATTTTCTCCGGTGTCAATGCATTTGCTATTTTTAGCTTTCCTAGCCTTACACTTCCTTGGGAAATGACCAAATCCACCACAATTAAAGCATTTTGATTTCTGAGACTTCTGTCTATGACTTGCCCTATAATATTGGAATGATGATTCTGAGAGCCAATACCAGTTGTCTCTCTTATCCACTCAGCTATTTGGGCTCCTCATGCTTTCAATGGCCTGATTGCTATCTTACATTCTGTATTTGCATTTTCAGATGCCAAGATCTCTATCAATGACTGTCTGGTTTCCGGGTCTGATATGGCTCTGTAAAAATTTGGTTAAGGCTTCTACAGGGCCCTGCATTACCTTAATAAATGAGGTGTATTTTTTCCTTGCCTCCTCCAAGCTCTTAAAGCTGCAACATGGCATTGTTAAATTATAACATTGTCAGATTGGCTTTGTTCTTGTAGGTCAGCACAATGCCCTTCATCGAGGAGTTGATCTTTAGCAACATTTAGTCCCATTGCTATATTACAATGTTCTATTTTCATGACTTTGTGCCTCCACCAGGACAATCACTGTAACTGTTGAATAGCTCCTAGCACAGCTGACATCAACCCTTCCAATCCTGGGGAGTAACTATGCTGCATAGCCCAGTTACTTAGCATTTCTTTAACAAATAGAGAATGCAAGCCTTAAAATATAACAGCCTCTTTAAAATGCTTTATATCTAGCATTTCTATTGGACACCATGCCAATTCATTATAAACATGTTACCAGATATTTGCTGCACAAAAACTGGGAAGGCTGATGTTGTCTGTGCAGTCCTAGGCCACTCCTCTAGTGACATACTTAGCTGAGCACTAACCAATTGTCCCTGTATAGACTCCTGTTCTATTTGGTCACTTGCCTCACAGAGGTGCTCTGGGCACCTGGCAGTGAAAGTGTGGAACAGGGCAGCAAGGCAGTCTGCCTTCCAGCCTAGTTTGCTTCCCTCTTTCATTGTGCGGGCAATTCCTGGTGCTGGACACCAAGCCTCAACCTCTCTCCAAACACTTTCTAAGTGCATAGCCAACTCTGCAATCCTTTCTAACACATTAGAATTGAGTAAACCTTCTGAGTGGTCAGCGTTTCCCCCCAATCTTTTTCAACATGGTATACATGCAGATCATGAAGCAAAACCAGTAAACCCTCTCCAGGAAGAAGGCAGGAGACCACCCAGTGGATGTAACTGCTATTTTGCCAAGCTCCTTAAACAACACTGCTAACCCACCAAAACCTGCAAATTTTTTCTACTATATTGGAATCAAAGGTGCACATTATGCCTAGGCCCCACAGCTGGGTGCCACCTGTAGGCTTAGATTTTTCAAAACTTACTTTATTTAGGGTTCTTAAACACTTCAACCTCACTTCTAACCCACCTACCAGAGTAAGCAGAGAGAAAAAATAGTAATAGAAAAAAGTGATTGTGGGCCTGTTTAGATGTAGTTCCTTGGGCAAACTCCACTGTGCATTGTCAGGATATGAGCAGTCCAGTGCAAACACACCAATTAGCCACATGAATCCATAGAGGTGGCATGATCCAGCAGAAACAACAAGTCTCCCCCGAATTGGCACGAGTCAGCAGATGTGCCAAAATCAGCAAGGGTACCAAGGTAAGTTCTCTGGAACATTTCTCTCTGTGAAGTGAAGACCAGTGAAGACTAGCAAAGCCTTGCAAGGCGTAGTAATACAACAGTGCCATCCGACTGTCAGCGGGGCTCTATTTGCAAGGCGTAGTAATACAACAGTGCCATCCGACTGTCAGCGGGGCTCTATTTGCAAGGCGTAGTAATACAACAGCGCCATCCGACTGTCAGCGGGGCTCTATTTGCAAGGCGTAGTAATACAACAGCGCCATCCGACTGTCAGTGGGGCTCTATTTGCAAGGTGTAGTAATACAACAGCGCCATCCGACTGTCAGTGGGGCTCTATTTGCAAGGCGTAGTAATACAACAGTGCCATCCGACTGTCAGCGGGGCTCTATTTGTAAGGTGTAGTAATACAACAGTGCCATCCGACTGTCAGCGGGGCTCTATTTGCAAGGCGTAGTAATACAACAGTGCCATCCGACTGTCAGCGGGGCTCTATTTGCAAGGCGTAGTAATACAACAGTGCCATCCGACTGTCAGCGGGGCTCTATTTGTAAGGTGTAGTAATACAACAGCGCCATCCGACTGTCAGCGGGGCTCTATTTGTATTCTTCTCAAACAGCATGCACCCTCTCACATGTCTTCTTTCAGCAAAACATCGCTCTCTCACAAGACAGCTTTCAGCAAAACATCAGGCGCCACCCCCTCGCAAGACGGTTTCCAGAAAAACATCACACGATGCAACTGACTTTTTAAGGAAACCAGAAATTTCCATGTCATAGATAGAATGATCTTAGGCAACCCTGTGAAAGGTCATTTGATTCTGGCAAGGTGTAGCAACCCACAGGTTAAGAACCATTATTTTAGAGCTTCATTCGTTTGTTTGTTTTGTTATTTTTGGTCGATTGTTCTGAGACCAGCTGTCTATGGTGGTGAAGTGTAAGCCACTGCTCTTTAGATCATAGAAAATAAAGAATCATAATGAGTGAGTTCACCCAGAAGCAGAAAGAGTCAAATGGTATGTACTCACTTATATCTGGACACTAGCCCAAGGGGCATGTCCCATGAAAGTCTTCACTTACCAGGAAAGTAGGACAGAGGGGAGGACATCCTATTGGGCCTCTAGGTGAGAGAAGCATGGGATATTGGAGAAATAGAAGGATCCAGAGGGTCCTAGAAACATACAAGAAGAACATTATGATGGGCAGGTCTGGGCCCAGGGGTTCTGCTTAAACTATGGCACCAGCCAAGGGCAATACGTGCAGTAAACTTTGAACCTCTACTTAGATCTAGCCAATGGACAGGGCATTCTCCACAACTGAGTGGAGAGTAGGGTCTGACTTTCACATGAACTCTGGTGCCCCATATTTGACCACATCCCCTGGATGAGGAGGTCTGGTGGCACTCAGAGAAAGGATAGCAGGGTAACAAGAAAAGACTTGATACCCTATGGGCATATACAGGACCCACAGCACAGGGGAGCTGAGGAGCACTGGCTGTGAGAGTCCAAAACGACAGGGCTAACCTCCTACCATCCACACCAGTGAAGCATTAGAGCTTCCAGCCTAGGGAAATCATGAGAAAACAAGTGAATCTATCATCAGACCCCCTCCATCCAACTCTGGAAGCTACCCAACAAAAACAAAGACGGCAAGATGTCTAAAGACAGCATAAAAGCATACACAAAAAACCCCAAAACAACATGGCGTCTCCAGTTTCCAGCAATCCCAAAGAAAACAACCCAGAGAACTCAAATACAATGGAAATACAAGAAAATGACCTCAAATCCGTAGCAATGAGGATGATAATGGAGGAAACAAATAAAATTTGTAATCAAATGCAGGAAGATGTAGCCAAACAGGTGAGGGACATAAAAGAAGCACATAGAGTGGAACTGGAAAAATTGCAGGAAAATGCAAACAACCAGATGAAAGAAATAAATAAAACGGTTCAAGCTCTGAAGACTTATAAAGAGGCAATGGAAGAAACTCAGGATATACAAACAATCAGATGAAAGAATAAAAAAATCAGTTCAAGATCTGAAAATGAAAATGGATTCAATGATAACACACAGACAGAAGAAAACGAGAACGTGAGACCTCAGAGAGAAGGCGAGCAACACAGAGGTGAGCTTTTCTAACAGAATCCAAGAGATGGAAGAACGAATCTCAGGTCTAGAAGATACAATCACAGATCTTGAAGCAACCATTAAAGAAATGCCAAATCTGGAAAACTCCTGACACAAAACATCCAAGAAATTAAGGACACCATGAAAAGAAGAAATCTGAGGATAATAGGCATTGAAGAAAGAGAAGATATCAGACTCCAGGGCCCAGAAACTATTCTTGACAAAATCATAGAAGAAAAATTTCCCAATCTAAAGAAAGAGGTGCCTATAAACATACAAGAGGCCTACAGAACACCAAATAGAATTGACCAGAAAAGAAAAACTGCCCGTCACATAATAATCAAACCCCAAAACATACAGGACAAAGAAAAAATATTAAAAGCTGCAAGGGAAAAGGGCCAAATAACATTTAATGGCAAACCTATCAGAATTACAGCCGACTTCTCAACAGAGACCATAAAAGCCAGAAGGGCCTGGACAGAGATCCTGCAAACCCTAAGAGACCACAGATGCCAGGCCAGAGTACTTTACCCAGCAAAACTATCAATAACCCTTGATGGAGAAAACAAAATATTCCATGACAAAAACGAATTCAAACAGTACCTATCCACAAATCCAGCTTTACAGAAGGTACTAGAAGGAAAACTCCATCCCAAAGAGATAGATATTATCTGACAGTAAAGGACTGGAAAAATGTATTCTAATCAACAGACCCAAGAATCAAGCTGGAGTAGGCATTCTAATATCTAATAAAATAGACTTTCAACCAAAACTAATCAAAAGAGACGGGGAAGGTCACTTCATACTGATCAAAGGAAAAATACAACAAAAGGGCATCTATGAACATCTATGCCCCAAATGCAGGAGCACCAACATTTGTAAAAGAAACATTACTAAAGCTTAAATCACATATCAAACACCACACATTAATAGTAGGACACTTCAGTACCCGATCTAGTTAGATCACGGAGACAGAAACTGAATAGAGAAATAATGAAATTAGTAGATGTCATGAATCAAATGGACCCCAAATGCATCTGAATATACATTCTTTTCAGCACCTCACAGAACCTTCTCCAAAACTGGCCAAATACTTTATCACAAAACAAAGCTGAACATACACAAAAAGATCAAAATAATCCCTTGCACTTTGCAGACCACCATGGATTGAAGCTAGAACTCAAAAACAACAGAAACAAAACAAAGCCTACAAACTCATAGAAACTGAACAACTCCCTACTCAATAACATCTGGGTCAGGATGAAATAAAAAAAAGTTAAAGACATTATAGAATTCAATGAAAATGAAGGTACAAGTTATGAAAACTTATGGGACACAATGAAAGCAGTGCTAAAAGGAAAGTTTGTAGCACTAAGTGCCTTCATAAAGAAATGGAAAAGATCCCATACTAGCAACTATACAGCAGACCTGAAAGCTTTGGAACAAAAACAAGCAGACACAACAAAAAAGAATAGATGGCTGGAAATCAATAAGTTAGAAACAAAGAGAACCGTTCAAAGAATCCATGAAACCAAGAGCTGGTTCTTTGAGAAAAATCAGCAAGATAGACAAACTCTTAGCAAAACTAACTAAAAAGCAAATGGAGAACATTCAAATCAACAAAGTCAGAAGAAATGGGGCACATAATGACAGAGACTGAGGAAAAACAAAGAATCATTAGGTCTTACTTAAAAAGCCTATGGGCCACAAAATTTGAAAATATAAATGAAATGGACAATTTTCTTAATAGATTCCACTTACCAAAGTTGAGCCAAGAACAGGTAAACAAATTAAATAGTCCTATAGTTCCTTAGGAAATAGAAGCAGTCATCAAAAGTCTGCCAACCCAAAAAAAAAAAAAAAAAAAAAAAAAAAAAAAAAAAAAAAAAGCCCAGGGCCAGATAATTCATGACAGAATTCTGCCAGAGATTAAAAGAAGAGACAATACCAATTCTCTGCAAACTATTCTACAAAATAGAAACAGAAGGAACATTACCAAATTCATTCTATGAGGCCACAGTCACCTTGATACCTAAACCACACAAAGACCCAGCAAAGAAAGAGAATTTCAGACCAATTTCCATTATGAACATTAATGCAAAAATTCTCAATAAAATATTGGCAAACCAAATCCAAGAACACATCAAAAAAGTATCATTCAGAGTGACCAATTAGTCTTCATCTCAGGCATGCAGCGATGGTTCAGTATTTGGAAATCCTTCAATGTAATCCATCACATAAACAAACTGAAATAAAAAACCACAAGGTTATCTTTTCAGATGCCAAAAAAGCATTTGACAAAATCTAACACCCATTCATGTTAAAAGTCTTAGGAAGATCATGGATACAAGGCACATACCTAAACACAGTAAAGGTGGTATACATCAAGCCTATAACAAGAGAAACTAAATCAATTCCACTGAAATCAGACACACAATGCTGTTGTCCACTCTGTCCCTATGTCTTCAATATAGCATTTGAGGTCCCAGCTATAACAATAAGACTACAAAGAGATCAAAGGGATACAAACTGGGAAAGATGAAGTCAAAGTATCATTATTTGCAGGTGGCATGATAGAAATTAAATGCCACCAAACCAAATAATCCGATTTAAAGTGGGGTACAAAGCTAAGCAGAGAATTCTTTTTTTTATCAGTTTTAAAAAAATTTTATTAATTTATTTATATTACATCTCAATGGTTATCCCCTCCCTTCTATCCTCCCATTCTTCCCTCCCTCGCCTTTTCCCCTTACTCCCCTCCCCTATGACTGTGACTGAGGGGGACTTCCTACCCCTGTACATGCTCATAGGGTATCAAGTCTCTTCTTGGTAGCCTGCTATCCTTCCTCTGAGTGCCACCAGGTCTTCCCATTCAGGGGACGTGGTCAAATATGAGGCACCAGAGTACTTGTGAAAGTCATATCCCACTCTCCACTCAACTGTGGAGAATGTCCTGTCCATTGGCTAGATCTGGGAAGGGGTTTGAAGTTTACGGCCTGTATTGTCCTTGGCTGGTGCCATAGTTTGAGCAGGACCCCTGGGCCCAAATCTGCCTATCATAATGTTCTTCTTGTAGGTTTCTAGGACCCTCTGGATCCTTCAACTTTGCCATTCTCCCATGCTTCTCTCATCTAGAGTCCCAATAAGATGTCCTCCCCTCTGTCCCAATTTCCTGGTTAGTGAAGATTTTCATGGGACATGCCCCTTGCGCCGGTATGCAGATATAAGTGAGTATATACCATTTGACTCTTTCAAGCAGAGAATTCTTAGCAGAGGAATATTGAATGGCTGAGAAACACTTAAAGAAATGCTCAAGTCTATAGTTATCAGGGAAATGCAAATCAAAATAGTAAGACACAAAATAATGCAATATCAAACATTTATACTATTTCTCTCTAGTATGAATCTTCTAATTGTGACAAGAACAAAGGAACAATTAAAGGCTTGTCATTTTCTTTGGTTTTCTACATTTTGTCCTCATTATACATCATCAATGTTAAACTAGAAAAAATGTTTTATCAAAATTTTTCCATGTTGTTGGCTCTTGTAGAATTTTTCTTTGGTATGGTTCTTATTTTAACATTTTTATATATAATGGATGTTTTACATGCAGGTTTGTCAATGTTGCAGTGTTACAAACTACAGCCTGAAGAAACCAGGAAGCCAGAAGGCCAGACCCACTAGAACTGGATTAACACACAGTTGTGAGCTGCCAAGTGGGTTCTGTGAATTGAACACAGGTCCTCTGGAAGAGTAGATAGGGCTCTTAATCACAGAACCATTTCTCCATGCCCTTAATCTTTACATAAGTAAAAAAAATTCACTAAAGCCCTTCAGAAAGTTCTGTATGTTTTGTATGCTCATAATATTTATCTGTTGTTGTCTGTAGTAAAGGAACACTGGAGAAAGGATATAGCAACAGATTTTCAATGATGAGGTTGCTCCCTCACATGAATTTCCTGGTGCTTTCTGCAATGTGAGAAACAGGCAATACCTTTGTCACATTCATTACATTTGTAAGTTTTCTCTCCAGTATGGATTCTGTAATGAATTTTAAGGTTTGCTACCTGATGGTAGCAACATTCTTTATATTGCTAAGGTTTTTCCAGCATAAATTCTTTGTTGTACAGCTCTCCAGTATAGGTTTGTTGCGGCTCAAATTTATGGGCAGAGACAAGATTTCTTATATTCATTATATTTTTTCTCTTTCTACCCAATGTGGATTCTGTGATTTTGACTAATGTTGAAACATAAATGTAAGCATTTGCCATAGTCTTCATATTTTCAATGTTCCTCTCCCATGTGCATGCTTTTATGTTGTTTTCATGGTTTACTAGAAGCATTTCCATAGCTGTTACACCTGCGTTCATTTCAACATTCTGTAGTAGTATTACTTGCTTTATAAACTGTACATTTGGAAGATTTATTAAACATTTGCCGAGCTCATTACATTTTAAAGACTTCTCAGGGATAGTCACATGCTGCTGGACAATATGCTTTGAGAATTGATCCAAGACTTACTCACATTTACCACACATGTGGTGGCTGTCTCTGTGCTGGCTATCTTTCATTAAGTGGAAATTTTCAAGCCTACTGCTTTTACAAATTCATGAGTTATTTTGAAGAAGCATTTTTGTATGTTCTCTCATGGAAATATCTAAAATATAATCTAAAGACACATATGGCTGTTTCACTGTTGTCTCTTCTCTCTTAACAATCTATAGCACTTTGAATTGCTCCAGACAGGAGATAAAGTCTAGGACTTAAACTCAAATAATATAGAGTTTAAGTCACTGTAGTTCTCCAACATGACATCAATGTATAAGGCCTTCGGAAAGAGTCTGGACATTCCCAATTAGCCTGGGAGAAGTCCATAGCCACATTCCTGATCATCTACAGATGCTAAGATGCATTATCTGCAGAACTAGTTCTTTGCTGGGTTTTGTCTCAGAAAAATGACTGGGCCAACAGCCTGGGCTACTTTTCCCTCTCTCTTCATCTTTATTTTGTTTTATACCAGTGATCAGTTCTGGCATATCAGTGTAAGAACCACAGAAGACAGATTGCTGTAATGCCCCAACATAAAAATCTCTGTACAAAGCCTTCTGATCAGGATCAACACATATTACTCTCCTCATGAAGAATTTTACAGTGTGTCACTGAAGATCAACAAGCTTTGGCAGATGGAAAGCCACTGAGTTGTGCTTCCTGTCACTGCACTTCTGTCTTGTCATAGCAACCGAGAACCAAACTTAGACACCTGGTCAGATTCTACCAAGCACAGCTAGTTAAAGCCAATTGTGCAGCATTTCCTACCTTCACTAAGCCCAAGGAGCATGAGTCTTGGCTATAGATCTGTCCATAAACCCCTCTGATATCTTTCTCCTGCCTTTCTGAACCCTGCAGAGCTTAGGCCATGGACAGCTGTGACAGTTCCAAGCCCTTGCCATGTTGAGTTGTGAGCTTGCTGTTGGAGTCTGAATTCTTAACCTGAGGAGCACAGATCAATGGGCCAAGTACTTCTGAGGTCTGGGATGGTGAGGTCCAAGATATACTCAAGTGGCTCTCTGAATTTATGTAGGAAGACTCCATCACCCTTCACTCTTCCATCTTTTATGCATCTAAATCTAGCACCATGTGAGCAGCACTGCCAAGTTCAGCAGCCAGCTTGGAATGGACCCTGTTACCCTGATCACATTAACAGTAGCTTTTTCATTCCATTGCTTTCTAGGACAAAAAGCCCGTAGGCACTCTTCCACAAGCTGCGTGACCATGGATGACCACTGGATGATACCAAGAAGGGCCTTAAAATATTAGATGCATGTATTAGTGTAGGATAAAAAGCAAAAATGTTTATTTTTAAAATGGAAAAATCGATACATATCTGCAGAACAGTAAAAAATATCGTTTTTCCTCTATCTTTGCCAATTTTTGCAAATAAGAATGCTTAAAGTAATTATGTAAGAAAATGTCTTTTAACAATTTCTTATCTTAATAAGCCACTGTTTTTATTTCATGTGACCATTTTTGTGAAGGTAGGGAATTTGATCCTCAATGTCCTATTTAAGGATATTTTACAGAGAAAGTGCCATCCTAATATAAAAATATTCTGAATATCATTAGTGTTATTAAACCTATACTGCTACATGTACACAGCACTGCACACAAATGAATTAAGAAGTCATTGGCTAATAAAAAAGAACACCACAGTCTTCAGATAAAGTGATGACAGATAAACTTTATTATCTTTCTGTTTTTCATTATCATTCTTTTAAAAAGACTTAACTCATTATGAAATGTGTTTTCACACCACTGCTATATCTGTGCTGCCACACTGCTGAAGGAGGCATGTTCCAACAAGTAGGGGAACTACAGCCAAGTGCAACTTCAGATAATACAGGGGAAAACCTGGTTATCTGACCAATGGATTCAAAACATCCCATAACTTTTGCCTTCACAGTACCCCAAGCTCCTCCCATCGACATTCGCATTCATTATAGCACTTGCTGAAGTGGGGGTATCTATAAACCTTGAGATGGAAACCTAGTCCTTGGGTTCAAACTGAAAATGATCATATGATGCTGTCTATTGGCAATCCGTGCTGGGTAAAGCAATGCCATCTCTATCACTCACTGTGTTGAAAGAGCTATCAGAAGACAAGCCAAAACAACCAGCCAAACAGACAAAGCAATCAGAACACATTTATGAGTCCTCTACAGTCATTTGTTCTTTCAGCTGTTTAAAGAAGAGAGATCTATCTGTCTGTCTGTCTATCTATCTATCTATCTATCTATCTATCTATCTATCTATCATCTATCTATCTTGCTTCCTTGGTCTCCTTTTGTATAGATTCCCTTACTCCCATATTATTATGAACCTTGATGACTTCATCATTCACTTTAACTCCAGCTGCCACCATCAGAGAATGCATGCTAGAAATCATTTAGAAATGAAGGTCAAATGTGATACACATGAGGCTTCCCTCTGTGGCCCTTTTGAGCCTCCAATCCCGGCTTCCACTACTCCGCACCCATACTGAACACTCCATGATCCCCACAATCCTCCTGCTGTGTGGAGTATCAGAGAGTGGAGGGCAGACAGAAACAAGACAACAACCAACTCAGGCAAATCTAGGTTAAAAAGGTGGCATCTGGAGTATTACATATTTTAAAAATATAGGCTTCCTATTCTATAGACTAAAAGTTAGGCTTCGCAAAGAACTCTCTATGCATAAAATCACTACTTTCTTCTCAAAGGGAAGGAGAAATAGTTTATTCTGGGCCAAATAAGTGACCATGGCTTTGGAATATAGACTTAAGTTGCTGAAATGGCATATCCCATCGTGAATGTATTTACATAAATTTTTGTAGTCACAGAAAATAATAAAGTTTTAAATAAAGATATTTACCAAATGCATTAGTGGGAACATCGGGTATGCACTTTACAACAAAGTAGGGAGGTTTACATGTTATCTGATGATATTCTTGGCTTTTGTGGTCCGCTGAAAACACATTCTTAGACAGGCTAGAGGCATGAATCAGCAGTTAAGAGCACTGACTGCTCATGCAGAGAACTTGAGTTAATGCCCAGAGTACATGTCAGGCAGCTTAGAGCAGTCTATAACCCCCAGCTCCAAGGAATCTGACTCATTCATCTGACCTTCATGTATACTGCACTTACATGTACAAACTCACATGCTGACATATACATATATACACAAATTAAAAGAAAAAAGAAAATCAGTGGTGAGGGGAGCATGCCTTCATCAGGTTTTTCCCCAATAATTAGGTAAGATGCAGGTAGGCAATGAACGTCTATTAAGAGGAGTAAAGATCGTATGAAACAATGTGGTTCTGGGTCTTCATTTCAACTTTCCATAACCATGATGGTCAGGTGTATCGGTGCTGGAGAACTTTTAAAGTAAGTACATATGGCTTTTTTTCCTGGGAGCTTCAGTTCACCACACATCCTGGTAAGTAAGTGCCACATTTTGTGCGTGCAGAGACCAAGTGTTATTTATATTCCACGGCACTAGGAGGGATTCCTGCATTCTGATATAGATTAGCTGAGTAGATGAAGAGAGATTTTTATGAAAAAGAAATGAGTGTTAACCACTAAAGAGAAGCTCTTGAGTAATAGCTAACACTCATGATACAAGTCTTCCTTTTCCTACCCTCTCTATGTGATATAATATTTACATAGGTGTGCAAAGGTTCTATTGTATCTAAAGTTAAAATCAAGAGCGTACCCAAAAGCATGGCCCAAAGAAGTAATTGTAAGAGATGATAGAAATTAAGCATTTTAGCTAGCCATTTGGAAACTCAACCAGCAAATATAGGCAAGCTCTCTCTTTTTTGAGAAAAAAATTTAGTATGTTCTATTTTTTTCTAACATCAACTCTATATGAGGTATGTTCTTTTAAATTATTGTAACAAAATAAACCTGTTCTAAAGTTCATAGCCCAGTGTCCATATAGCCAGAGTCATTTTTCACTCTAGCATTTTACTAATTTCCATAAAAATACCATGGATGCTGTTGCCATAGGAGACTTTTTGTATATTTTAAATAAGAAGAGTATGCTAAAATAAATTTAGTATTTCTAATAAGAATCAACACAGTTGAAGTTCCTTTTAATTAGAGAGAAGTCTCAGTATGTCATAGCACTTCCAGAAACTTCTGGGACTATTTGTAGTGTGTGTGACATCTGGAACTTAAAGCCAGTAAGTTGCTCTTTAACTTAGTTCACGTGCTTTGTTGACAGGAACATACAGTGAGATCCATCTGTACTTATAAGGCAAATGGTTAGACGAGAACTGTTTATGCTATGACAGGAAATATAAATTAATGTAACAGCTGGGCCATTGCATGTAAGAATTTGCTGTATCTGAACATTTTTAATATTATAGCAACATAGTAATCTAATTAATTGAAACAAGTTACTTTTATTTTATTGAAAATAGATTTCTTTTCATACAATATATTCTGATTATGGTTTTCCTTCCCCAGTTCCTTCCAGGTCCTCCCTACTCCCAATCCCTTCCAGGTCCACACAGTTTCAGTCTCTCATTAGAGAAAAAACACACATCTAAGGAATAATAAGATAAAATAAATCAAGATAAGATAAAATAAAAACAAACGAATCAGAATAGAACTAACAAACAGGACGAAAAGTCAACGGAAAAGCACATGAAACACATATAGACAAAGACACACACAGGAATCCCAATAAACACAAAACTATAAATAATAATAATATATATATATACACAAACAACATATAAAGTAAAGAAATATGTCCTGAGAAAACATTATGAGATGAAGCACTTCAAAAGACGCCATTGAGTTCAATTTGTGTTGGCCATCTACTGTTGGCCTTGGGGCCTACGCTTAAGAGTGGTTTGTTTCCCTAGTGATACTCCATTGGAGAAAACTAATTTTTCATTTGCAAGTAGCTATCTGTGTTAGGAAACAGGGTGTGTGTCCACTTACATTCTCATCTTGAGAACCCTATCTGGTGAAAACCCATGAAGGCTCTGCGCATAAGCTACAGTCACTGTGAATTCGTATGCACTTTAGCTGTGCTGAGGTTAGAGGGCCCCCATTACTTGGTGTCCTCCATCCCCTCTGGCTTTTACACTCTTTCTGTCTCCTCTTCGCCAGAGTTCCCTCAGCTCAGAAGGGAGGCATTCGATGGAGACATACCATTCGAGGCTGCAGTATTCCTAGGTTTCTCAAATTCTGTATATTGTCTGGCTGTGGGTCTGTATTTGCTTGTATCTGCTGCAGGATGAAGCTTCTCTGATGGTGGCTGAACAAGACACAGACATAGAAGTAATTTTTATGGATACATTCTTTTAACAGAATGGTATTTGTTTTTCCTTTTTGCCTATTGCTTATCAAGTCTCAAGATCTTGGCCATCCAAGCAGTGTTGGATATGGGTTTCATCTCATGGAGTGAACCTTAACTCAAACGACATCTTGGTTGGTGACTCTTACAAGTTTTGCGCTACTATTGAATATCTTGCGGACATGTTGGGGATCATAGGTTGCAGACAAGTAAGGGCCAAAGGGTTTGTAACTGGGTTTGCGTCTACCTATCTTACTTAGCAGCATACAGTACCGTGAACACCAGACCATAAGGGTAAACGTTCTAGATCGGCCAGCTTGACTTTTTCTTGTTTAATACGTTACATTGTCTTCAGCAATAGGGTCTTACTGTCACTTTGTGGAGAACAAACAATAGCCTTGGCAACAGCCTGAGTTGTTGTTTGACAGTTTCCACAGTATTCCTTTGGTGAACAGCTCAATTAGATGGTCGTGGCACTGGAAGCTTCATTTGGTGATGAGAGATATCCAACTGGGGCTCTGTCTCCCCTGTATTTGGTGATTTCATTTACATCAGCTTTATATTTGCATACATTTTTTCTTTTTTTTTATTTAATACTTTTATTTTATTACACATGTATAAAACAAACTACATACAGCAGGGAGAACCATGTGACAATCATGAGAATAATGAGCTCTATACATGTTACATTCATAGTGACTTGGCCATCTGCATTCGTCTCGTTTGAAGTAAGTGTTTTTCCTGTCTTGTTGGGTCTAAATTTCTGAATGAGATTCAATATCTATCTTATCTCAACTCCAATAGCTTAACTTCTTTATCTTGATCTAAAATGATCTTGTCCCCTAACCAGCTAAACTTGGTTATAAAACTATATTATCTTGTCTTCAATGCCCCTTCAGAGACTTGAGAAGGAATAAAACTTAAATTCCTGAGTGAACCAGCAGTGTGGGTTAGCAGCTTCCAAAATGTACAAATTGACTTAAGACAGTTTATTGTCTGACCAGTCACCCAATACAATTTATAATGTTGGAGCCTCATCTTTAGCTTTCTCACCTAATATTTCTGCCAGACTTGTTCGCAGGGCAGGAACTATTGAGGACTTGTTCATCCTGACTTGGCAGAGTGCGGCTTGCATACATTTAAAAAATATATATTTTCATTTTTTTCCCCAAGATTTATTTATTTTATGTATGAATGCTTTATCTGCATGTTCCTCTGCAGGCCAGAAGAGGGCATCAGATCACATTATAGATGGTTGTGAGCCACCATATGGTTGCTGGGAATGGAACTCAGGTCCTCTGGAAGAGCAGGTAGTGCTTTTAACCACTGAGCCATCTCTCCAGCCCATTGCATACAGTTTAAAGCTAGCATGATCTTTTATTTTTAGACATTGTTTATTATTTGTGCCTTTTCCCATTGTTTTCCTTTTTTGATTTATTCATATTACATCTCAATTGTTATCCCATCCCTTGTATCCTCCTATTCCTCCCTCCCTCCCGCTTTCACCCTATTCCCCTCCCCTATCACTGTGACTGAGGGGTACCTCCTCCCCCTTTATATGATCATAGGGTATCAAGTCTCTTCTTGATAGGCTGTTATCCTTCCTCTGAGTACCACTGGGCCTCCTCATCAAGGGGACGTGGTCAAATATGGGGCACCAGAGTTTGTGTGAAAGTCAGTCCCCACTCTCCTCTCAGCTGTGGAGAATGTCCTGTCCATTGGTTAGATCTGGGTAGGGGTTCGATGTCTGCTGCACATACTGTCCTTGGTTGGTGCCATAGTTTGAGCAGAATCCCTGGGCCCAAATACACCCATCATAATGTTCTTCTTGTAGGTTTCTAGAACCCTCTGGATCCTTCTATTTCCCCATTCTCCCATACTTCTCTCACTTGCATGAGACATGCTCCTTGGGTTAGTGCCTAATTATAAGTGAGTATATACCATTTGAGTCTTTCTGCTTCTGGGTTAACTCACTCAGTATGATCCTTTCTACTTCCATCCATTTGTTCACAAATTTTGGGATTTCCTTGTATTTAATATTTGAGTAGTATTCCATAGTGTAGATGCACCACAGTCTCTTTATCCATTCTTCTACTGAGGGACACTTAGGCTGTTTCCAGGTTCTGGCTATTATTAATAAGGCCACTATGAACATGGTTGAGCATATGCCCTTGTTGTGTGCTGGTCCATCTTCTGGGTATATTCCAAGGAGTGGAATAGCTGGGTCTTGAGCCCTATTCTCAGTGTTCTGAGATAGCACCAGATAGATTTCCAAAGTGGTTGTATAAGTTTACACTCCCACCAGCAATGAAGGAGTGTTCCTCTCTCTCCACATCCTCACCAGCATGTGGTGTCACTTGAATTTTTGATATTATCCACTCTGATAGGTGTAAGATGGAATCTCAGAGTTCTAAGTGTTTCTCAGCCATTTGATATTCCTCTGTTGAGAATTCTCTGTTTAGTTCTGAGCCTCTTTTCTCAATTGGGTTATTTGGTTTGGTGGCGTTTAATTTCTTGAGTTCTTTATATATTTTGGATATTAGACCTTTGTCAGATGTGGGGTTGGTTAAGATCTTTTCCCAGTCTGTAGGCTGTTGCTTTGTTCTGTTGAAAGTGTCTCCTGCCTTACAGAAGCTTCTCACCCTCATGAGGTCTCATTTGTTAATTGTTGACCTTAAGGCCTGGGCTGCTGGAGTTCTGTTCAAGAAGTTGTCTCCTGTGCCAATGTGTTCCAGGCTCTTTCCCACTTTTTCTTCTAACCAATTTAGTGTCTCTGCTATTATGTTGAGGTCTTTGATCCACTTGGACTTGAGTTTTTTGCATGGTGACAAATATGGGTTGAACTGCATTTTTCTACATATAGACCTCCAGTTAGACCAGCACCATTTGCTGAATATACTATCCTTTTTCCATTGAATAGATTTGGCTTCTTTGTCAAAAACCAAGTAACCATATGTGTGTATATTCATTTCTGGGTCTTCGATTTGATTCCATCGATCAACCAGCCGATTGCTGTGCCAGTACCATGTTGTTTCAATTAATGTTGCTTTATAGTACAGCTTGAGATCAGAAATGGAGATTCCTCCAGAGGATCTTTTATTGTACAGGATTGTTTTAGCTATTCTGTTTTTTCCATATGAATAGATTTCTTCATTTCTTTTATTCCTTTCTCCCATTTGATTGATTTTTTCTGTCATTCTTTATAGGATTTATTTAATTCCTTCATATGTTTGATTGTATTTTCCTATATTTCTTTGAGAGATTTATTTTCCTCCTTCAAGGCTTCTATCATTCACATCCCGTCAGATTTGAAATTTTCTTCTTGTGCTTTGTGGGTGTTGTTTTCCCCAGGGCCTGCTGAGGTAAGACCACTGGTTTCTGGTAGTGTCATATAGCTCTGAGTTTTGTTGCTTGTGTTCTTGAGCTGGCCTCTACCCACATGGTTTTCTTTGGTGTTAGCAGGCCTAGAGGTTCCTCCAATGGGGTTCTGTCTGTGTTCCTCAAAGGCCAGCTGTATCTGGAGCAGGCAATTAGAGCTCCAAGCAGAAGGCTGCTATCTAGGGCTCTCCAGAGGCCTCCTTGGGATTGTGGATAATTGGTGTTGGTTGGCACTTGCATGCAGGCCAGCTCTGCTGTGTTCCCTGTCTATGTCCCAGTTGCGTCAGGCATGAGAGGAGCAGGATGAGAGATTACCTAACAGAAAATGGCCTCCTTTGTATGTTGGATAATGTGGATTGTGGCCAAAGCTGGACTAATCTTTCCTGGTTCACTTTTTGTGACCCATATGGACCAGGCCAGTAAGTAATGGGCAGAAAGAGATACAAGCCCAAAGCTTTTTGGGTGTCCCACAGGCCTCTTCCAGATAGCAGCTAATGTGGGTTTTGGCCCACTCTTGACTCATCTTTGATTGTTAGCTTTCTGTGTCACAGATGGCCTAGCCTGGTAAACAGCAGGTAGGTAGAGAGAGATGCAAGCCCAAAGTTGCTCAGGTCTCCCACAGTCCTTCTTGGGATATCAGCTAATGTGGGCTGTGGTCCACTCTCAACTCAGCTCTGCCTGTTTGTTTTCTGTGTCCCATATGGGCCAGGCCAGTATTCAGTGGGTGGATGGAGAGTGACCCAGGCCCAAAGTTGCTTAGGTGTCCCACAGGCATCTTTGTGTTAGTAACTAATGTGGGCTGTGGCCCAAGCTGACTCACTTTTGCTTTTTAGTTCTCTGTATCGCAGATAGAGCATATTGTTTTATGCTCCACGTTTGAGTGATTTTTTAAAAATCAGAGACATAGAGGCAAAATTATGAGGATTTGGCCTTTCTTCAGAATCATGGGTTTCTACAGTTTTCCCTATACCCGAGTAACTATGTGTGGTAGCCCTGTACTTGATGAGCTGTGGCCTAGTAAAGATGAGGACACCAGCAAGCCTTAATGGGAGCTGTCTCTCATGCTCATGGTGGCCTCTAGTGAGTGGGGTTCTGTATTCCAACCTGCATAACTCTGATGAATACCTGCATGCTTGCCTCTAGACTGGTATTGTTGCTTGATCTCTGGATGGGGTTTTCAGATGGATAATATGAAGAAGACTTTAACACTGAAGGCAGGGCAATTCTAAGCAGAGATTTTAAATATTCTTTCAATATTGTCATCCAACCAGGGTCTTTTATAGAATGAAAGAGATATAATTATACTAAAACCAGAGGTCTGAATTGGGTCAGAATGTTCATCATGTAAACTTGATTGAAGGCTCTGGCTTTATGACAATCTGAAGATATCTGAAAACTTGAGAAATTTGTTATTGCAGGGGGGCAACTCTCATGTTGCTAATGGATTTTAGTGCTCTGTCAGAATGTTGGCGGTTAGGTAAGATATTTTCGTTGTATACTTTTGACACATCCTACAGTCCTCAGTATCTTCCTTAGATTTGTGCCATAATCTAGTTGCCACCACTGATCTCCAGCTTCACTGGCACAGGCAGCCAGAATTCCTCACCCAAGATGAGAGATCAGTGTTAGAAATTGCCAAGGCTTTAACCTGTTAAGTAACTTGTTTTTCAAAATGGTTGCTACTTTTGGCTGAGAAGCCATCAATTTTCTTATTAGGAAAACCTGTTCATTTCTGACTCAAGAACATTCTGTATTGATAGAGCCTTGTGGCAATTACAGGCTTCTTTGGAGACTTATCTGTATTTTGCTTTACAGAGCAATTATCTTGGGCTCACTGTTTGTGGATTATTCATACCCCTCTAAATGTATATGAAATGATCAGTATATATATGGCTCTGAAGAAGAAGCATGATGTGGAAGGCACCCTGAGATGTGTGAGCCAGGTCCTTCTCTGACAATCAATGCCTACGGAACATAGTTGCATAATGTACTTGAGGACTGTTTTTTCTTTAGTGAACTGAGATGTTTGAAGTAATTTCCTAGTTCATTTCCAGCAACAAGTTTGATTAAAGGTCTGTTTCAGGAAGTATTTTGCTTACTATGATCATCAAAAAAATAATTTCAAATTTTAACTGTAATTCTTTTTCATTCAATATATTTTAGTCAGTCTGATCATCAGGACAGCAGTGACTGCACAGCAACCTAAAAACTGAATTGAGAACTACAAAACAGCAGTGCTGGTGACTCCCAGGTGAGAAAGGTCCATACTGTGTGGAGGATGGTTGGGTCTAGCCTTGGGCCACTGGGTTAATCCAGAGAAAAGTCCCTGTTTCCCTTAGGCTTGTGATTCCATAGCCACTCACCTGCAAGCACTCAGCACCTGAGTTCTGTGTCTCAGATGGAACTGTTGGCTACAGAACACCAGTGTCTGGGTATTCTAGCACAGAGGAGTCCATACAATCTGGAACACAAATGGATCTAACCTCACATCTGGCCAACCGACAGAAAGTTCTCAGGCCCACACAGGCACAGAGAATGCAGACTCCAAGGTCTAGCCATATGCCTGGCAGGGCACACAGCACCTGCCCTCTGTATCTCATAAGGAACTGTGGGTTGCAAAACACCAGGGTCTGAGTCTCCCTTCTGAGAGGAGACACTATGGCATGGACCACAGGTATTTGATCTCAGGTCACCTGGCAGGTCCATAAAAAATTCCAGGTTTAATCTTAGGTCAATCACCTGACCCACCTGAAGAGTTCTCTGATCCCCACTGGTGATGGGTCTCCAACTACAGCCATACACCTACAAGCTGCTCTTAATGGCCAATGAAGGACACTAGAAACTACCACCCAATTTAGAGTGAGCAAGATGGCTAAACACCAGCATAAAAAACAAACAAAAGCCAAAATAATATGGCATCTACAGAATCCAGTTATTCTAAAGCAATTAGCCCTGGAAACTCTAACACAACTGAAACACACAAAAATAACCTTAAATCTTTCCTAATGAAGGTGATAAGAGAGAAAATATATTGAATCTGTAAATAAACATAGGAAGATACAGTCAAAGACATCGAGGATCATAGAGAGGCTATGACAGGGCCTTTGGAAGGAAAAGAAGAAATCAAATCACTGGAAGAAATTCAGAAAGATACAATAGTCAAATGAAGGAAATAAAGGAAATCAAAATGTTTCATGATCTGAAGATGAAGATGGAAGCAATAATAAAAGCACAAACTGGGGACATCCTGGAAAAAGAAAACTTAGAGAAGAAAACAGGAACTGTAGAGGTAAGCATCTCCAACAGGATTCAAGAGTTGGAGGAAAGAATCTTGGGAGTGGAAGATACAGTAGAAGAATTTGATGCAACCATCAAAGAAAATGTTAAGTCTGTAAAATTCCTGACACAAAATATGCAGGAAATCAAGGCTACCATGAAAAGATGAAACTTAAGGATAATAGGAATTGAAGAAAGAGAAGACGCTCAGCTCCAAGGCCCAGAAAATATTTTCTATAAAATCATAGAAGAAAATTTCCCCAATTTAAAGAAAGAGATGCATATAAACATACAAGAGGCCTACTGAACACCAAATAGAATATACCAGAAAATAAAATCCTCCTGCTGCATAATAATAAAAACACAAAAAGTACAGAACAAAGAAAAAATATTAAAAGGGGCAAGGAAAAAGGCCAAGTAACATCTAATGGCAAACCTATCAGTATTATACCTGACTTCTTAGCAGAGACCATAAAAGTCAGAAGGGCCTGGACAGAGGTCCTGCAAACCCTAAGAGACAACAGAGGCCAGTCCAGACTACTATACACAGAGAAACTTTCAATAAAAATTGATGGAGAAAACAAGATATTACATGACAAGGCCAGGTGTGGTGGCACACACCTTTAATCCCAGTACTCTGGAGGCAGAGTCAGGTGGATCACTGTGAGTTCAAGGCCAGCCTGGTATACAAAAGCAACAGCTAAGGATACACAGAGAAACCCTACCTCAAAAACCTAAAATAAATAAATAAATAGATAGATAGATAGATAAATAAATGATATTCCACGACAAAACAAATTTAAACAGTACCTATCCACAAGTCTAATCCTACAGAAGACACTAGAAGAAAACCTTCAACATGAAGAGGGTAACTACACTCAGGAAAACATGGGAACTAGATACCTTCACTGCAGCAAAACAAAAATTAGACAGGCACACAAACACACTACCACAACCAACATCAAAATAAAAGAACCTAACAGTTACTGGCCATTAATCTCTCTCAACACCAATGGTCTCATCTCTCCAATAAAGAGACACAGACTAACAGAATGGATGTATAAGCAAGACCAAACATTCTGCTGCATACAAGAAATGCACCTCACACACAAAGGTAGACATTACCTGAGAATAAAGGGCTGGAAGAATGTCTTTCAAGCAAATGGACACAAGAAGCAAGCTGGAGTAGTCATTCTAATATCTAATAAAATAAATTTTCAACCAAAATTAATAAAAAAAGATAGGGAAGGACATGTTATATTTATCAAAGGAAAACTCAACCAAGATGACATCACAGTTCTGAACATCTCTGCCCCAAATACATTTGTAAAAGAGCCATTAATAAAGCTTAAACCACACACCAATCCCCACACATTAATACTGAGAGACATAACACCACTTCTCACCAAAGTATAGGTAAATGAAACAGAAGCTAAATTGAGAAATACTGACACTAAATGTCATGTATTAAATAGACCTAACAGATATCTACAGAACTTTACCCAAACACAAAAGATTATACCTTCTTCTCAGCACCTCATGGAACCTTCTCCTAAATTGATCATATAGTCTGTCACAAAACAATACTCAACATGTACAAGAAGATTAAAGTAATACCTTGTATCCTGTCAGACCACCATAGACTAAAGCTTGACCTCAACAACAGAAATAACAAAAAGCCTACACACACATGGAAACTAAACAACTCTCAACTCAATGATAACTGTGTCAGAGAAGAAATAAGAAAGAAATTAGAGACTTTCTAAAATTCAATGAAAATGAAGGTACAACATACCCAAATTTATGGGACAAATTGAAAGCAGTAGTAAGAGGAGAGTTCATAGTGCTAAGTGACTTCATAAAGAGGTTGGAAACATTATGCAGGCAACTTAACTACACATCTGGAAGCCCTAGGGAAAAAAAGAAGAAACACCGAAGAAGAGTAGACAACTGGAAATCATCAAACTTAGGGCTGAAATCAATAAATTGAAACAAAGAGAACAATTCAAAGAACCAAAGAAATCAAGAGCTGATTCTTTGAAAAAAATCAACAAGATAGAGAAACCATTAGCTAAACTAAGTAAAAGGCAGAGAGATACTATCCATATCAACAGAATCAGAAATGAAAAGGGACACATAATGACAGACACTAAGGAAATCTAAAGAACCATTAGGTCTTTCTTCAAAAGCCTATGTGCCACAAAATTTGAAAATACAAAGGAAATGGAGAATTTTTTTGATAGATTCCACTTACTAATGTTGTGTCAATATCTGGTAAACAAATTAAATAGTTTTATTTCTCCTGTGTAAATAGAAGCAGTTATTAAAAGTCTTCCAACCAAAAAACAAACAAACAAACAAACAAACAAAAAAACCCACTTAGGACCAGAAGGTTTTAACACAGAATTCTACCAGACTTTCAAAGAAGAGATAATATGAATACTCTTCAAACTACTCTACAAAATAGAAATGGAAGAAACATTACCAAACTCACTCCATGAGGCGACAGTTTCCTTCATACCTAAACATCACAAAGACCCAACAAAGAAAGAGAATTTCAGACCAATTTTTCCTATGAACAATGTGTTAAAAATACTCAGTAATGTACTCACAGACAAAATCCAAGAACATATGAAAAATATCATTCACCATGACCAAGTAATCTTTATCCCAGGCATGTGGGGATGGTTCTTTTAGGGTCGGGGTGATTTTCTGAAGAAAGACCCCCAAGGCAGTATGCAAAAATAAAGAGTGTTTTATTCTAGCATGCAAGGATCACCTCTTTACTCTAGAGGGCAATCCTGAAATGAGCATGCAGGCTCAATGTGTAGACAGTTAGAGGGATTTGTGACAAGCTGATTGGTCAGACTTGAGTCAGAGTGTACAAGGAGATTCTGGATTGGCTGTTTGTTTGGTTACTGGGGACATTTTGAGTCACTGAGGTTTCAGCTCTTACTCATGAGTTGGCCTTTAATTTGATTGGATGGGGCCAGCTATGTTCTTTATCAAGGTCATGAAGTAATAAAAACATGGTATCTAGTGATTTTGTTCTATAAGTTGATTAGCTTCCCATGAGCTGTCCATAACTTGTAGCTTTTCCAGGATTTGTAGAAACTTGGCTTAGGCAGACTGAAAACTTGAAGCCTGTCATGGAGTTGGTCTAGTCAAGCACCTGGGATCTTTGGGGAGTTTGGGATGCCTGAGGGGAGGGTCCCTTCAGTTTAATATATGGAAATTCATCAAAGTAATCCATAATATAAACAACTGGAAAAAAACCTGATCATCTCCTTAGATGCTGAAAAAGCATTTGACAAAATCCAACACCCATTCATGTTTAAAGTCTTGGAGAGATCAGGGATACAAGGTACATACCTAAACATAATAGAGGGTATATACAGAGTATTAAACATCAAACTAAATAAAGAGAAACTCAAAGAAATTCCACTAAAATCAGGGACTAGACAAGGCTGTCCATTCTCTCCACATCTTTTCAATATAGCACTTGACTTTCTAGAGAGAACAATAAGACAACACAAGGAGATCAAGGGGATTCACATCAGAAAGGAAGAAGTAAAAATATCACTATTTGCAGAAGATATGATGGTATATATAAATGACCCGCAAAATTCTATCAGAAAACTTCTACAGCTGATAAACACCTTCAAGAAAATGGCTTGATGCAAGATTAATTTAAAAAAATCAGTAGCCCTCTTGTATACAAATAACAAACTGGCTGAGAAAGAAATTAGGGATACTGCACCCTTCATAATACCCACAAATAATATAAAGTGTACTGATGTAACTGTAACCAAGTAAGTGAAAGACTTGTATGAAAAACATTCAAGTCTCTAAAGAAAGAAATCGAAGAAGGTATCAGAAGATAGAACGATGTCCCATGCTCATGCATCAGTAGGAGTAACACAGTAAAATGGCCGTCTTACCAAAAGCAATACACAGACTGAATGCAACTCCCATCAAAATGCCAACACAATTCTTTACAGACCGTCAAAGAATAATTTCAACTTCATTTAAAAAGAAAAACAACCCAAGAACATCATGACGGGTGGATCAGGGTCTAGGGGTGTCTGCTCAAACTATTGCACTAGCCAACAATAACACAAGTAGACAACATAAAATGTCTACTCTAACCTAGCCAATGGACAGAACATTCTCCACAGTTATGTGGAAAGCAGGGACTGACTCTGACATGAACACTGGTGCCCCATATTTGACCCCCTCCTCTTGGTGGGAAGGACTGATAGCACTCAGAGAAAGAATAAGCAGGCTACCAAGATGAGACTTGATAGCCTATGACCATATAGTGGGGGAGGAGGACCCACTCAGTCATATACCTAGGGGAGGGGAATAGGGTGAAAGCAGGAGGGATGGAGGAACAGAAGGATACAAGTGATTGGGATAGCAATTGAGTTGTAATCTGAATAAATTAATAAAATAAAATAAAAAAAAAACCCAAATAGCTAAGATAATGTTATACAACAAAAGATCCTCTGGAGGTTTCTCCATCACTTATCTCAACCTGAACTGTAAAACAACAGTAATAAAAATGGCATGATACTGGTAGAGACACAGAGAGGTGGATCATTGTAATTCAATCAAAGACCCATAAATAAACCCACACACCTATGGACACTTGATTTGTCACAAAGAAGCCAAAACCATACAACGGAAAAAAGATAGCATCTTCAACAAATGTTGTGGTCTAACTGGATGGCTACATGTAGAAAAATGCAAATAGACCCTTGTTTATCACCCTGCATAAAACTAAAGTCCAAGTAAATTAAAGACCTCAACATAAAACCAGACACACTAAATCTGTTAGAAGAAAAATTAGGGAAGCCTTGAACTATTGGCAAAGGAGATATCTTCCTGAACAGAACACCAATAGCTCTGGCTTTAAGGTCAACAATTAATGAATGGGACCTGATGAAATGGAAAAGTCAAAGGACACTGTCAGCAGAACCAAGCGACGGCCTATAGACTGGGGAAAGATCTTCACCAACCCAAAATTGGACAAAGGGCTAATATCTAAAATATATAAAGAGTTCAAGAAATTCAACACCAGCAAACCAAATAATCCAATTAAAAAATGGGGTACAGAGCTAAATAGAGCATTCTCAACAGAGGAACATCAAATGAC
This sequence comes from Acomys russatus, assembly GCF_903995435.1. Taxonomy (NCBI): domain Eukaryota; kingdom Metazoa; phylum Chordata; class Mammalia; order Rodentia; family Muridae; genus Acomys; species Acomys russatus. Next base: position 784,533 of record NC_067144.1, on the reverse strand, counting down.
TGAGAAATACCTAAAGAAATGCTCAAAGCCCTAGTTATCAGGGTAATGCAAATAAAAACAACTCTGAGATTCCATCTTACACCTACCAAAATGGTTAAGATAAAAAGTTCAAGTGACAGCACATGCTGGTGAGTATGTGGAGAAAGGAGAACACTTCTCCAATGCTGATGAGAATGCAAACTTGTACAACCACTTTGGAAATCAGTCTGGTGCTTTCTCAGATAAGTGGACATTGTTCTACCTCAAGACTCAGCTATTCTACTCATGGACATGTACCGAAAAGATGCTCCACAATACAGCAAGGACATTTACTCAACTATGTTCAAGGCAGCTTTATTCATAATAGCCAGAATCTGGAAATAACCCGATCTTTCTCAACCAAAGCATGGATAAAGAAACTGTGGTACATTTCTTTAAGTGTTTCTCAGACATTTGATATTCCTCTGTTGAGAATTCTCTGTTTAGTTCCAAGCCCCATTTCTCAATTGGGTTATTTGGTTTGGTGGTGTTTAATTTCTTGAGTTCTTTATATATTTTGGATATTAGACCTTTGTCAGATGTAGGGTTGGTGAAGATCTTTTCCCAGTCTGTAGGCTGTTGCTTTGTTCTCTTGACAGTGTCTCCTGCCTTACAGAAGCTTCTCAGCCTCATGAGGTCCCATTTATTAATGGTTGACCTTAAGCCTGGGCTGTTGGTGTTCTGTTCAGGAAGTTGTCTCCTGTGCCAATATGTTCCAGGCTCTTCCCCACTTTTTCTTCTAAGTGACTTAGTATCTCTGGTTTTATGCTGAGATTCCATCTTACACCCATCAGAATGGCTAAGATCAAAAATTCAAGTAACACCACATGCTGGCGAGGATGTGGAGAGAGAGGAACACTCCTTCATTGCTGGTGGGAATGCAAACTAATACAGCCACTTTGGAAATCTATCTGGTGCTATCTCAGAAAACTGGGAATAGGGCTTCCTCAAGACCCAGCTATTCCACTCCTTGGAATATACCCAGAAGATGCTCCAGCACACAACAAGAAAATTTGCTCAACCATGTTCATAGCAGCCTTATTCATAATAGCCAGAACATGGAAACAGCCTACGTGTCCATCAGTAGAAGAATGGATAAAGGAACTGTGGTACACATACACTATGGAATACTACTCAGCTATTAAAAACAAGGAATTCCCGAAATTTGTGGATAAATAGATTGAGCTAGAAATGATCATAATGAGTGAGTTAACCCAGAAGCAGAAAGACTCAAATGGTATATGCTCACTGATATCTGCATACTAGCCCAAGGGGCATGTCCCACGAAAGCCCTCACTTACCAGGAAACTGGGACAGAGGGGAGGACATCCTATTGGAACTCTAGATGAGAGAAGCATGGGAGAATAGCAAATTAGAAGGACCCAGAGGGTCCTAGAAACCTACAAGTAGAACATTATGATAGGCACATTTGGGCCCAGGGGTCCCACTCAAACTAAAGCACCAGCCAAGGACAATACAGGCGGTAAACTTTAAGCCCTTACCCAGATCTAGCCAAGGGTCAGAACATTCTCCACAGTTGAGTGGAGAGTGGGGTATGACTTTCTCACGTACTCTGGTGCCTCACATTTGACCATGTCCCCTGGAGTGGGAGGCCTGGTGGCACTCAGAGGAAGGAGAGCAGGTAGCCAAGAAGAGACTTGATACCCTATGAGCATATACAGGGGGAGGTGATCCCCCTCAGGAACAGTCATAGGGGAGGGGAATGAGGGGAAAAGGCGAGGGAGGGAAGAATGGGAGGATACAAGGGATGGGATAACCATTGAGATGTAACAGGAATAAATTAATAATAATTTAAAAAAAGAAACTGGTACATTTACACAATGTAATGCTACTCAGCTATTAAAACCAATATAATCTTGAAATTTGCAGTCAAATGGATGGAACTAGAAACGATCAACCTGGGTGAGGTAATTCAGACTCAGAAAGATGCACATGTTATATATTCACTTATAAGTGGATACTAGCGCAACATAGATGTCCTCTGAGAGGCTCCACCCACAGGGCGATTGGGAAAGATGCTGGGATTTGTTGCAGAACTCTGGGTGGAGTGCTGTGAGTGATGTGGAAGAATGGATGGGTGGAAGGACACAGAGGATTCAGGAGCCCAATAAGGGGACCTTCAAACCCAGCAGATCTGGTTCTGGTGTGGGGAGGGCTGCACAAGCTGTCGCACCGACCAAGGACTATGCATGCAGTGAACCTACATCCCCTGTTCAGATGTAGCCAATGGGCATCTCATTCTCTACGTTTGTGTGGCAAACTAGGACTGCCTCTGACATGATCTCTGGTGCCCCTGATTTATCACTTCCTCCTGGTGGGGAGGCCCAGCAGCACACAGAGGAAAGGTAAGCAGGCTATCCAGATGAGGCTTGATAGGCTGTGATGACATGGTTGGGGATGAGGTTCCCTTCTGTTAGAGGTCTATGGGAGGGGAGTAGGGAGGGTGGGTGGGGACTGGATGATACAAGCGAGGGGATAACAATTGGGATGTAAATTAATAAATTAAAACTAAAAAAGGAAAAAATAACTTAGTCATATTCTTTTTTTTAAAATTAATTTATTCTTGTTACATCTCAATGTTTATCCCATCCCTTGTATCCTCCCATTCCTCCCCCCCCCCATTTTCCCATTGTTCCCCTCCCCTATGACTGTTCCTGAGGGGGATTACCTCCCACTGTATATGCTAATAGGGTATCAAGTCTCTTCTTGGCTTCCTGCTGTCCTTCCTCTGAGTGCCACCAGGTCTCCCCCTCCAGGGGACATGGTCAAATGTGAGGCACCAGAGTACGTGAGAAAGTCATATCACACTCTCCACTCAACTGTGGAGAATATTCTGACCATTGGCTAGATCTGGGAAGGGGTTTAAAGTTTACGTCCTGTATTGTCCTTGGCTGGTGCCTTAGTTTGAGCGAGACCCCTTGGCTTAGTCATATTCTTTCTCCTCCCCTCGATATCCCCTTCCACCCAACTTTATTTGTGAGTAAAGTAAAGCAAAACAAAACAAAATCAGGAAAAAAAGAAAAAAAAAAAAAAGAAGAAGAAGAAGAAGAAGAAGAAGAAGAAGAAGAAGAAGAAGAAGAAGAAGAAGAAGAAGAAGAAGAAGAAGAAGAAGAAGAAGAAGAAGAAGGCACACACCAAAACAAAACAAAGTAAAAAACATGTGGTCTCCTTTGAGTTAACCAATTATTCCTTACTTTACTGCCTTCCATAGTGTGTGGATAATAAAACTGATTCCCTTTCTAATGAAGTTATCAATTATAAACAGCTTTGTTATGTGTGAAGATTTGTGCTCATTTTCCCTTCTCCACTAACGTGTTTTTTTTCTGCTTTGAACCTGTGCAGATCTTGTGCATGATTTCTCATTTTCTCTGCTTTCATATGTGTTTCATCCTTGTAGTTTCTGGAAAACACTGTTTTCTGGGAGTCACCCATCACCTCTAGTTATTACAACCTTTTGGCTTCCTCTTTTGTATAGATTCCTGAGTCTTGAGGGAAGCGATGAGATATATAGACATCTTATTTATGCAAGTGCTCCAAAGACTTTCAAGCTCTGAACATTCTCCAGCTGTGGGTCTCTGTGTTAATTACTATCTACTTTAAGTAAAAGCTCTTCTAATGAGGTTTCAGTAATGCACTTACTTATAGGTATAGTAATATGTTGCTAGGAGCTGTTCCTTTGCTCTATTCAATTAGCATAACAGTAGTAGTAGTAGGTTTTTCTATGTATTCCAATACAATCTAGTCTCAGGTTCTTTGCCTCATCAATAGTGTAAGATGTGGGTTCCATCTCATACAGTGGGCTTTAAAGAGAAACATAGAGTTGGCCACTCCTTAACATCCATACCATTTTTCACCAGTGGGTGTATCTTATATGTAGGTTACTATATATCAACAAGGCTTATATCTGGGTAAGGCTGATGGTTATTTTTCTCCTTGGTAGCATGTATTCCATTTTATAACAATTATGAATGCTTGCAAGTGGGAGGTAAAGTTTGCAATTGACTATCAACTCAATTTTTCCATATTCTACGCCATAAGTATACTATGTATTCAGCAATAGAGAATAATTGATGCCAGGTTGTGGAAAGTAACAAATTGCATTGGCTATAGTAATAATTATAGTATTTAAGGGGTTCTATGGCACCTCTTTAGCCAGTGACTCAAAATTATGTAACCCACTCATGATACTGTGAATTTATTTGGTTAGCATGTGATGCCTAGCTGGGGCATTGTCTCCCCTATTATACATTTAACTCTGACATAACCGAAAACTCATATACATATATTTATATATAATATGAGATGATATAATGTTAGATAATATATAAATATAGAAAAATATTTATACATACACAAAATATTTGCATATTATGCATATATACACACATCTATATATTACGTATATGTTATATAAATATTACATATTTATATAATATAACACATAATATACTGTTATAATTATATTATGCTTATACAATATAAATATTTATTTATTAATTATGGATTTTATAAATATATTCTATAGATATATTTTATTTATTTATATTTATATATTTATGAATCTATATATAAGTATTGTATATAAATATAACCATATAATATTTATAATATTATATATAAGTATATAATTTATAATATTTATATGTGATATGTATAATATATTATATACTATATATTTTATATTATAAATATATATGCCAGAGGAGGCAGCCATTGAAGAATACCAGCAGCACTATGCCTGCATTGCCATAGGTGGCAGCCATTGGGGACTAACAGCAGTGATGAGTTCTGCCCCTGATCTCTGCACAGCACTTCCTGGTCCCCATCTCTGCCTCTGGGCACTACCAGAGGGAGCAGCCAATATAGACTACCAGCAGCACAAAGTACCAGTTCCCTAGCCTCAACAATGCCTACGACCCAGAGGCAGCAGCCATCAAGAACTACTGGGACCTCTAATCCTGCCAGTACCAGGGACAACAAGATGACTAAAGGACAGTGTAAAATCACACTTAACAAAATCCAGGGCAATATGGCACCACCAGAACCCAGCTATCCTACTACAAGCAGCACTGGATGTCGTAACACACCTGAAGCTCAAGAAAAAACTGTTAAGTTTAGTTTTATGATAAAGATGGTAGAAGACTTTAAGCAGGAAATGAATAATTTCTTAAAGAAATACAGGAAAATGCTATCAAATGTGTGAAGGAAGTGAATAAAACCCTTAAAGAAATATAGTAAAAACAAGCAAACAGGAGAAGGAAATGAATAAAACTATTCAAGACCTGAAAAGGGAAATGGAAGCAATAAGGAAAACAGAAACTGGGGCTGGAGAGATGCCTCAGAGGTTAAGAGCACTGACTGCTCTTCTAGAGGTCAGAGTTCAATTCCCAGCAACCACATGGTGGCTCACAACCATCTGTAATGTGATCTCATGCCTTCTTCTGGCCTGCAGGTGCACATGCAGGCAGAGCACTGTAGACATAATAAATACATAAATAAATTTTAAACAAAAAAGAGCTATAAAAAAGAAAACACAAACTAAGGCAATCCTGGTGATGGAAAATCTAGGAAAGAGAACGGGAGCAACAGACACGTGGATAACCAACAGACTGTAAGAGATGAAAGACAGTATCTCAGGTGTAGAAGACACAATAGAAGAAATCAGTACATCAGTCAAAGAAAATGCTACATCTAAAAAAGTTTCTAACACAAAACATCCAGGAAATTTGGGACATCATGAAAAGATAAAAATAAGAATAATAGGAAAAGAAAAAGGAGAAGATTCCCAGCTCAAAGGCCCAGAAAATGTGTATTCAGTGAAACCATAGAAGAAAATTTCCCTGACCTAAAGAGATGCCTATAAAGGTGCAAGAAGCTTACAGAACACCAAATAGATTGGACTAAAGAAGAAAATCCTTGCACCCAGTATCAGGAATGTACAAATGTCTTTATTCAAAAATACAAAATAAATTATCTGTAGGCATGGACAATGACAGCAGTAAAGCATTGTATATTGTCGATGGGAACCAGTAACTGATGGCTACAGTGACCAGCCAGCCTTCTCTTCAGTCATTTTCTTCAGGTCACTTCTAATTGTGTACAAAGTAGACAAGTATCCAATTATGTGACAACTTTTGTGTAATAAAATTTTGTTTAAAGTTAAAAAAAGAAGAAAATCCTCCTGCCACCTAATAATAAAAACATTAACCATATAGAACAAAGAAAGAATAGTAAAAGCTGTACAAGAAAAGGGCCAAGTAATATAAAGCCAGTCATATTGGAATCACACCAGTTTCTTCAACAGAGACTAAAAGCCAGAAGGACCTGGGCAGATAGATATCTTGTGGACCTGAACAGACCACAGATGCTAGCCCATATTAATATACCCAGCAAAACTTTCTATCACCATAGTTGGAGAAAACAAGATATTCCATGACAAAATCATATGTAAACAATACAGTCTACTAATACAGCTGAACAAGGAATAAGTAAATTCACACCAGCAAAAACAAGTGAAGGGAAGCCTACACAATCACTCTACCACTACCAATACCAAAATTAGGGGAATCAACAATCATTGTCATTAATATCTCTCAATGTCAATGAACTCAATTCCCCAATAAAAAGCCTCAGGCTAACAGAATGGATGCAAACACAGGATCCATAATTCTGTTGCATACAGGAAACACACCTCAGCAACAAAGATAAACATTATCTCAGATTAAAGGGCTGGAAAATGATTTTGCAAGCAAACAGATCCAATAAACAAGCAGGAGTGGCCATTTTAATTTCCAATAAAATAGACTTCCCACCAAAAATTAATCAAAAATGGGACCTCATGAAACTGAAAAGCTTCTTAAAGGCAAAAACACTGTCAATAGAACAAAATGACAGTCCACAGGTTATAATATTCACCAATATTACATCTAACAAAAGGCCAATATCTGAAATCTATAAAGAACTCAAAAAATTAAACCCCAACAAACAAAACAATCCTATTAAAAATGTGGTACAGAGATAAACAGAGAATTCTCAACAGAGGAATCTCAAATGTCTGAGCACCCCTTAAAGAAATGTCAGTGTCTTTAGTGATCAGGAAAATGCAAATAAAAATGATGCTGAGATTCCATCTTATACTTGTCAAGATGGTTAAAATGAAAAACTCAGGCAACAGCACATGATGGCAAGAATGTGACTCAAAGAGACTTTTCATCCATTGCTGCTTGTACAACTACTTTGGAAATCAATCTGGTGCTTTCTCAGAAAATTGAGAATATCTCCACCTGAATACCCAGGCATACCACTGCTGGGCATATACCCAAAAGATGTTCCACAATACAAGGACTTTTGCTTACCTATGTTCATAGATAGCAGCTTTATTCATAACAGCCAGATAGTGGAAACAACCCAGATGTCCCTTAACTAAAGAATGTATAAAGAAACTGTGGTACATTTGCACAATTGCTATTAAAAACAAGGAAATCATGCAATTTTCATGCAAATAGGTAGATCTAGAAAAGACCATCCGGAGTCAGCTAACCCAGACCTAGAATATACAGGTGATATATACCCACTTATAAGTGGAGATTTGCCATATAAGAAAGGGTAACTATTACAATTCACAGATACCAAGCTAAATAACAAGGAAGGCTCAAGGAAGGATGCTTGAGTCTCATTCAGAGGGGGAAACAGGATAGACAACAGAAATGGATGAAGAGGGGCAATAGGAAAGGGTAGATCGTGCAGAGGGAGATGAGTGTGAGGATCAGATGTAGGGAGAACATGTGCAGGAGATAAGAGGGCTTGAAGAGAGAAGAGAAATGAGGGCGGGGGACTTTGCTGGTACAGTCTGGAGACCCACAAAAGGACAGGGTCCTGGGAGGATGTGAGAGTGACTCTAGTTAAGGTCCCTAGTAGTGGAGGACATGGGGACTGAAGACAGGACTTCTGGTGGAGGGAGGGGGACTCCCACCCACTCACAAAAACCTTGACCCAAAATTCACCCTGCCTACCAGATGTACATGGATAAAGTTGGAACAGGGCTTAACCTGAGACTCACCCCATGGGACAGCACCAGTCTTTGACACCCTGCTATGCCTTTCCTTGGAGCCTAACATGGTTGTCTTCTGAGAGCTACACCTAGCAACAGATTGAAACAGATGCTGAGACTTACAGCCAAACATTAGGCGAAGCAAGGGGGAGGGGTAAGCCTTGTGGAAAAGCGGGGGAGGGGGGAAGGATAGAAGATCCAGGATGGGACAAGAAATCTACAAGAAAACCAACAGAATCATCTAACCTGGGCTCTCGAGTGCCTATGGAGAATGAAGCACCAAGGAAGGACCATAAATGGATTGGATCTAGGCCCCCTACAAATATGTAGCTGATGGGCAGGTTAGTCTTCATGTGAGTCCCCTAGTAAGGTGAGCAGGGGCTCTCTCTGACATGGACTGTTATCTGCTTTTCAATCACTTCCCTGTGGCGGGGCTGCCTTGTCCAGTCTCAGTGGAAGAGGATGCACCCAGTCCTGGTACAACTTGATGTGTTGTGGTAGGATGGTGTGGATTGGGTTCTCTCTTTCCTGAGGCGTAGGTGAAGGGGAATGGGAGAAGAGGGAGAGAAGATGGGACTGGGTAGAGTGGAAGGAGGGGCTACAATTGTGGTGTGAAATGAATAAATAAAAAATTATAATAAAAAAGGGTGTAAAAAAAGGGTGAATTTGGAATTGGGACATGAGTGCTGTTTTTTCTTAGACATCTACAGCCATAGCTAAACTAAAGAAAAATATATACTCTCTAATCTTTATGCAACAACAAAAATAATAAATACACATAAACATATGCATTTGTTATTGTAAATATATTTTATATTAAATGGACTTAAATATACAATATAAAATATATTTATATATTGAGTTATATATTTAACACATATTTATTAACATATATGTGTATGTTTATAAGATATATACTTAACTCCATTTAAATAGCTTTATATGTATATATATTTTAGAAATCTATTGTAGTAGGTTTCCATATATCTTTTCAAAAGGCATGTGGTGTTACTAATATCTTTCCACATTTCCTCTATTTTTTTCCCCTCTCCATTTACTTCTATAGTAATTTCTATTTTATCACTATGTTGTATGTCTTGTACTTTGGAAACTCTTTTCTTCATTCTTGGTCTCTTATTACCTACCCAAACTTTATGGATATTCTTAATGAAACACACATTTGAAGCTTAAAATTTAAAATATGAGAGCATGTCCAATGTTTGTCTTTCTGGGTCTGGGTTACTTCATTCAGAATAATTGTTTCTTAGGTCTAACCATTTACCTGCAAATTTCATAATTTTATTTTTCTTAAGCAGTTGAATAATATTCCATGTGTAAATATACTATGTTTTCTTTATTCATTCATCAATTGATAAACATCTAGGTTGTTTCCAATTTATGGCTATTGTAATGGAGTAGCAAGGATCTCTGTGGTTGGATATAGAGCCCTTTGGGCATATGCTGAAAAGTCTATAGCTGATTTTTGTGGTAGATCTAGTTTTAATAACAGAAGGAACTGCTGTATTGATTTTTATAGTTGGAATTCCTACTAGCATTGAATAAGTGTTCCTTGTTCCCTGCATCCTAACCAGAATGCGCTATCATTTGTTTTATTGATCTTAGGCACTCATTGGGGTAAAATGAAATTTCAAAGTAGTTTTAATTTGAATTTCCCTGATAACTAAGGATGCTGAACACTTCAAAGTATTTCTCAGCCATTTGTATTTTATCTTTTGAGAATTCTCTGCTGTAAATTTATATAATCCTACTTTTCATTGGGACATTTGTTTTTTTTTTATTTTATTTTGCCTTCCAGGTTTTTTTTTTTTTTTTTTTTTTTTCTAAAGTCTAGATACTATACCCCTGTCAAATGTGTAGTTGGTAAATATTTTTTCCATTTCATAGCCTGCATTTTTGTTCTATGATTGTATCATTTCATGTACCAAAGTTTTTAGATCAATGAAGTCCCACTTATTAATTGCTGGTCTTAATGCTTAAGCTATCAGAGTCCTGCTCAGAAAGTCATTTGCTGTGCTAATTAGTTCAACTGTATTCCCTGTTTTTCTGTTGAATTGGGAATATTTGGTCATATGTTGAGGGCCTTGTTCTATTTGTAGTTCATTTTTGTGCAGAGTAATAAATAATAGACTTTTTCATTTTTCTACATGAATCTAGAATCTATCCAGTTTGATATCACCATTTGTTAAACATGACCCTTTTCTCCAGTGTGTATTTTTAGCTTTGTTAAAAAATCAGATGTCTGTTGGTATGTGACATTATGCTCAGGTCTTCAATTTGATTGCATTCATGAACATGTTTTTTTTTTTAACTATAGTTCTGTAGTATAATTTCAGATTTGGGTGGGGGGGGTGCTATAAGAAGTTCTTTTATTACACAGAATTGTTTTAGGTCTTCTGAGCATTTTGTGTTTCCATATGAAGTTAAATTGTTTTCAATTTCTGTGAAGAATTGTGTTGGAATTTCTAATGTATGGTGGCTCCTTCTGAAATCTCTGTTTCCAGGAGTTTAAAGTTCCATGGCCTACTAGCTGTGGTTTATCAGAACAGCTACAGTGAAGTGCAGGCTCAGTGGTGAGAGCAAGCCATGCCATTTCTGCTGTGGCAGTGCTGTACTGCCTGCCTTTCCTGTGTACCTATACTAGCCCATGCGGACTATGAAGGAGATGGAAGTGCCACAGAGTGCCTCTCTTCCCTTTCCTATTACTACCCTTTTCTGGACATTTTCTCCTCTCTACCTATCAATGTCTACATGCTTAACATAACCTTATTAATTGAAATCTGCTTTCTTAGGTGGTGACTTAATCTTCATTCATTTTATGCTATCAATGTTTTATCATTTCACTTTAAGAAGATAAAGACACAAATCTGTCTAATGTTTCAAGGCATGTTTGGAAGTCTTTCTTTTCTTCAAGACAGGACTTCAAAGGAGTAAACTTTCTGTGTGTGGTGTTTTGCTTTGCTCTGCCACAGATTCATACTGTAACACAGTGCAGTGTAGACACTATAGCATGCCACTGTGAGGTTCAGCATAGTACGTCAGGTCCTGTGTGTGGTCAGTGCAGCATGTTGTGTGCGGTTCTGCAGTTCAGGTCAACAAAGAGCAGTCAGTCTTCTTAACCACTGAGCCACTTCTCCAGCCCCTCATATTTGTTGTTTCCCAATTTATCTTTTAATGTTGTTTGTTTAAAAATTAGCTCTTTGAAGTGGAGAGGTGACTCAGTGGCTAGGAGCTGCTTTTGCAGAGGATCCAGGTTCCATACCTCTGACTCCTAAAGGCTGTTATTACAGCTGTACAATACCATGCTTGGCCCTTCTTCTTGTATTTTGTGACACGGGATCTCCTGGAATGCAGAGCACACTAATTTGGCTAGCTAAGATGGCCTATGAGCACCTATAGTCCACTCATCTCCCTTTAGCCCACCATGCTGACTGTTATATGTGTGCTGCCGATAGAAACTCAGGTCCTCATACAGCAAGAATTTGCCAAGCGAACTGATCCCCTACCTCTCAAGCTTCCAGATTTTAACTTTGTGTTTCCTAGTCTTTCTCCTTCAGGGTAACTGCCAATTGCTTTAGAAACTTCTGGAATTGTCTTAAATCTATGTAAGCAAATACACACTCTCTTGAAGAGCACAGATGGAGGATATTTTGCCATTTTACTTCATGTTTGTTTTATATAAGACAGGTGGAAATGATCAGCACATAACTCATGTCACACACTATTTCACAGTTGTGTGGTCTGTTGCAGTTTGGATATATCACCGGCTTACAAATTCTCCATGTATTGAATGTGTAGGTAGCTTTTGAACTTTTGTACATATAAACAGCACTGCTGTGTGCATCATTGTGCATCTATGCCATTGCTTCTTTGTGTGATTATTTCCTTACCATTCCTTCTTTGTGAATGAGAATTAGGTCCTCGGGTCAGAAGGACTTCTGGAAGTGCCCTGTGATGGAATACAGTTGTCAGAATGATCCAGCCTCAGGCTTCAGATGGGGAGCTTTTGCAGATGACTTGGGGCTGAGATTTGTTCTGTGAACTAAGGAGTGTGGGGCAGCAGCTTTGCCTGGCCTTCGAATAGAAGTAGCATGGTACACAATGCAGCCCAGATCTGTAGTATCAGCAACTCTTCATCAATCTGCTGAGACCAAAGCCAACTCTCCAAACAAACATTTCCTGCACGAACATTGTGTTTGTTATATTTCCCTCATTTGTTTATGATGACTGTGTCAGCCACACTGATTTACATAAACACTGCCAGTTTCGGGATGTTACATTCTTAACAAAAGCAGCAGAGTACAAACAGCATTCCTCAGTTTTAATTCATATTGTCTAAACATAGCAGATGTTGGTAGAGTGAGCCAATAAGAAAGTACAACAAAGTCAGCCATTTCAGGGGTGGGTGGCTTGTGATTAAAACGCATTCCAGATTGACACAATGATACAACATTAATGGAGTAGATTGTTTAAATGTTATATTTGGCTCCTATAGAATCATAAAGCAATCCCGAGTCCCACTTTGGCAGTTTCCAGATTGTAACTATAGAGAATGATTTTATGTGCTAGCAATTCAACCAGTTTTATCCTTTTTCTCTCATCTCTGCTTTAGCGATGCACATTTGCATGCATGCCACAGACTCAACTTTGAGTGTGTCAGAATGCATTGCTGCTGCTTTTCCTATGGGCCATATTCCTTATGGACAGTGTTCCCCTGGGCCTAACATGGGACAGTACTTGTCCTATTCATCCAAATGACTAATTTGGTGAAAATACATCCCAATCCTATAAATCTGTTCACATACTTATGAAAACTATCAGCATGGTTCTGGGAGTGGAATCACATTCCAAATAAGAACATCATAGCCAAGAAGAAGTTAGGTGTTTCAGTACTTTTTCTTCCCTCCTTTCTTTGTTTCTTTCTGTTTCTTCCTTCCTTCCTTCCTTTCTATTGAGAAGACAGCATTTTATGTCACGGACTGTTCATGAGTATTTGTGAAGAACATAAGACATTTTAACCTGTTTTATTTTAAATCAGTCCTATAAGTGAGTCATCCTTATGCCTACAAGTATCCTATGGCCTAAATCACAAGTAATTTCATAATTTTAGTAGGAACTCAAATTGGTTTTTGTTTTTCAGTAGTATTACATCACCCAAATGGATTATGGTGATATTTTTCCACCTAGAGTTCTGGGATTATTATTGTATTAAAAGGATACTTTTAAGATTTAATTAATTTATTTATTTATTATTTATACTTACTTACATTCTGGGTGTAGCCCCCCTTCTCTACTTCCAATTTCCACCTCATATACTGCTCCTTCATTCTCCCCTCTCCTTCTCCTCAGAGAAAGAGGCGGTTCCCCCATGTGTACCAACCATTTCAGCATATTAAGTCACTGAAGAATGAGGTACATCATCTCCCATTGAGGCAAGACAAGGCAGCCCAGCTAGGGGAAGAGGATCCAAATGCAGGCCTCAGAGTCAGAGAGGGCCCTCCCTCCAGTTGTGGGATCGACATGAAGATGAAGCTACACACCTGCTGTGAATGAGTAGAGTGCCTAGGACCAGCTCATGCATGTTCTTTGGTTGGTGGTTCAGTCTCTGTGAGCCCCCATGGGCCCAGGCCGTTTGACTATGAATGTCTTCTTGGGGAGCCTTTCACCCCTCTGGCTTTTTCAATCATGTCCCTAATTCTACCATAGGATCCCTGAGCTTTCTCTAATGTTTGATTGTAGGTCTCTGTATCTGTTTCTATAAGCTTCTGGTAAAACTTCTCAGAGGAGTTATGCTATGCTCCTGCCTATAAGCATGGCATAGTAACATTAGGAGTGTCAGGGATTGGTTCTCTCCCATGGGATGGGTCTCAAGTAGGGCCAGTCTTTAGTTGGCCATTCCCTCAATCTTTGCCCCATCATTGTCCCTACACATCTTATAGGCAGGACAAGCTTTTGGTCAATGGTTTGTGTGTGGGTTGGTGTCCTTATCCCTCCATTGGAAGTCCTGCCTGGCTACAGAAGATAGTCACTTCAGGCTCCATATCACCTACTGGCTAGGAGTCTCAGCTAGAGTGAGCCCCATAGACGTCTTAGCTCTCCTCTATCCCAGATCTCTGGCATGTCCCAGATATGCCTTTCACCTCTAATTTCCATTCTCTCACCCTCTCTTCTTACTCTTAATTCCCACCCCTGATCCCCTCCCCATCCCCTCGCCTATCCAGTCCCCTCCATCCATCTACCTGCAACCCCTATTGTATTCCTTTTCTGAAGGAAATTCAAGCATCCTTCTCTGAACCCTCCTTGCAACTTAGATTCTTTGGATAGGTGGATTGTAGCATGGTTATTCTGTTCTTTATGGCTAATGTCAACTTACAGCTGAGTACATATCAGGCATGTCTTTTGGTGTTTGGGTTACATCACTCAGGATGATTTTTTTTCTAGTTCTAACTATTTTCCTGCAAGTTTCAAGATGCCCTTGTTTTTAATATCTAAATAGTATTCCATTGTGTAAATGTATCTTTATCTGTATTTCTTTATCTGTTCTTCAGTTGAGGGACAAAGAAGCCAAAACCATACAATTGAAAAAAAAAAAAAAGATAGAAAGCTTCTTCAAGAAATGGTGCTGGTCTAACTGAATGTCTATATGTAGAAAAAGCAAATAGATCCATATTTATCACCCTGCATAAAACTCAAGTCCAGTGGATCAAAGACTTCAACATAAAACCAGTTACACTAAATCTAATAGAAGAGAAAGTTGGCAATAGCCTTGAACTTATTGGCACAAGAGACTCAAGCTCTAACATCAACAATTAATAAATGGGATCTCATGAAACTGAAAAGCTTCTAAATGACAAAGGACACTGTTAACAGGACAATATGGCAGCCAACAGAATGGGAAAAGATCTTTACTAGCCCTACATTGTACAGAGAGCTAATATCTGAAATATATAAAGAACTCAAAAAATTAAATACCAACAAACCAAACAATCGAACTAAAAATGAAATACAGAGCTAAACAGAAAATCTCAACAGAGGAATCTTGAATGGCAGAGAACACTTAAAGAAATGTTCAGTGTCCTTATTCACCAGAAAAATTCAAATCAAAATGACACTGAGATTCCATGTTATACCCATAAGGATTGCTATGATAAAAAAAAAAAACAAGTGACAGCACATTCTCACAAGGTTGCTGAGAAAGGGGAATACTTCTTCATTGCTTGTGGGAATGCAAACTTGTATAACAACTTTGGAAATTAATCTGATGGCTTCTCATAAAATTGGAAATAGTTCTATCTTAAGACCCAGCTACACCACTCTTGGAAGAGTGAATCTAGACTGGGAACCTGGCCTTGGTCACAGATGTTAAAGTTTCCTGCAAATATGTTCCCAAGGTTTTACAAACTTGTATTATAGTAGGCTGCTCTGGGACCATTGCACTGAGTTTCCTAAGGTGAGCTAAGATGGAAGTACTTAGCAGACTCATTTGAAAGTAACATTTAGTGTTCCAGGTGGTGTAGGCTGCTTTTGTTTGTCTCAGCTGTGATAATCAGGCCTCTTGGGAAGAGATATGACCTGATAGGTGACCCTAGATATTCATGGCTTATATCAACTGGTGATGGGTCTAAAAAGCTTTTCCTGGACAAGAAACCAGCAAATTTCCATGGTGTAGCTGCTTTTAGCATTGGGGAGAATAAAAACTACAGTTGGTTTTGCAGTTCAGGCAACTCCAGTGACAAAGCTGTTGTAACGTATACACAGGAAGGTATTATTCTATGCCCACTGGTGATAGTGTTTATCATGATAGCTTTCCTGTGGAGAGAGAAGTAATAAGAAGACCAGGCCACCTATCGATGGTTCATACAATTTTTGATTAATGTGCTTTTGAGTCCAACTTTCTCATTTTTATGGTATTTCTAACTGTGTATAAGTGGAAACTATATATTTTTGGACCCAAACCACAGCACAAACATTCAGCCATTCAAAATTTATAAGAATCAGAATAAGTCCTTTTAAAAGTAGCTTCAAAAATGTAGATTGCTTTAGAAGTTTTTGATTTTTCTGGCCCAGAACTAAATACTCTGCTTGAAACCACAAGGAAGCTCTGAAACAGATGAGTCCTACCACTGCCTCCACCACTGTACTCACCAACGAAGGGTTTACTCTTGCCAAATAAAGACCTCAGCACTCTCTCCCAGTCATACATGTCTGTGACATGGAATTTAGTTTGCTGGTATCCCAGTCCTGGCCTAGTCTCTGGCCTTGGTGAAGTGCTTGACAAATGGTTTCTGAGTGAATGTCTGGGAGAGATGTGTATGTTTTATGTTGTCAAAGAAAAAGGAAGGTTGGATTTATTTCTATGTGTCCCTTAAAAATCAGGATGAATTTCAGATGAATAATAACTAGTTTAAGTTTAGAGTCTGTGGGTTAGTTCCCCAGTAAAACCTGAGTTTGAAAATAGCCAGTGATTACTATATAATATTAAGACACAATACTAACAGACTATTATACCACACACACACACACACACACACACACACACACACACACACACACACCCCTTTGTACTTATGGATTTTACCTCCTTGGACACAAACAATCATTGGTGGAAATTACATTAACAAAATTATGCTTATACTAAGTAGGTACACACTTTCATTATAATTATTCTTTAAATGATAGAATATAACATTAATGTAAAATTTACATTGTTGGAAAGCGGTAGAGAGCACCTGGGATCCTGGCACAGTTGAGGTTGAGTCAAGAAGAGCATGATTGTAAGGCTAACCTGGGCTTAAACACAAATAGTTGAAATATTCAGAGATAAAATGTATGGTTAGATGTACATAGATTATGAACAAATAATATGCCAGTTTCTATAAGGACCTGAGCATCTGTGGATTTGGGTGTTTGTGTTTACACTGGATCAAATATTGTTAACATTCTGGAGATTATTTATAGCAAATGCCTTGGATACTGAAAAATATCTCTGTGTATATATATCTGATATTTATATATATCTTTATTAGTAATGTATTTTATTTAGGTGTTTGTGTCTACACACACACATGCACACACACACATGCACACACACACACATGCACACACACGCACACACACACATGCACACACACACACACACGCACACACACACGCACACGCACGCACACACACACACACACACACACACACGCGCGCGCACGCACGCACACACACACACACATTTCTGCAGGTTCCCAGAGAGGACAGAAGAGAGCTTTGGATTTCTATAGAGCTGTATCTCTAGGCAGTTGCTGGTTATCCTACATTGAACTCTGGCCTTCTGAAACAATAATATGGTGGTTTGAATGAGATGTTCCCCCAAATCTTGGGCATTTGAATACCTATTTCCCAGTTGGTAGTGCTATTTGGGTAGGTATGACCTTGCTGGGGTAAATATGCCATTACCAGTGGGCTTTGAGAACTTAAATACTGGAGTAATTTTAGTTAATTCTATGCATTCTGCTTGAAGTTCAAAATATGAACTCTCAGCTTCTTGATAATGGTGCCACACATGTACTCTACCCTCTGGAACCATAAGCCTGAATAAATGCTTACAGAAGTTGCCTCTATCATGGTGTCTTATCACAGCAATAAAAAGTAACTAATCAAACAGTAAGCACTCAAGAACTGACCTATCTCTAGCACTTCTTAAACATGTTGTGTGTTCATCCCTGATGTATGCATTCATTTACTCACTTGCTTATTAGAATTAAAAAACTATGCAATTCTTACATGTTTTGTTGTCCTTTGTTTGTCTGTTTGGTGAAGGTGTGGGTTGGGACACCTATGAACTCTTTTTGATTATGGCCTTAAATTCAACCAAGGTGGTAACTTTAATTATTTGTTTGAACAACTGTATATTTACATCAGATTGAAAATAACTAGAGGAGGATCCAAGATGTTGGCACCAAACATGCATGGTATCTGATCGGCAGGATGGAGAATAGGGACCCGGCTGGGAGCTACAGACCTCAAAACCTGGATAGACCTAGGTGAAAGGGGTCTTCACAGTGCAGAGCACAGGTGAGTCTAGCCTTGGGCCACCCAACTGCCCCTTGGAGGATTGGTGCCCAGTCTCCAGAGTCAGGAGTCATACCCACCTGCCAGATGTGGCCATGCTCTATATTACAGACTCTGTATATGGGACTGAACTGTGGGTGGTGAAGCATCAGAGTCTGGATCTGCTGGCCTGGGGAGAACCCAGGAAAATGGTGCATCTGACCTCAGACAGCCCTGCCAGGTTACAGAAAGCCCTAGGGGCCTGCAACCATGCGGGCACGGTATCCAATGTCCAGCGCAGCCTATTGTGCTGTACCTGCACTCTTTGTCTCTCACTCTCTGACTGAACTGTGGGCTATAGAGAAACAGTGTCAGTGTCTGCTGGCCCGGGGGAGTCCAGAGTGTGGATCTGGGATTGACCTGACCTCAGATCATGCCGCCAGTCCACCCAGTAGCCCAGGCGGCTGTGGACACGTTCTCCAGCTGCAGCTCCATAGCCCCTCTCTTGGGCTGACTGATTAAGGCAGCCTGGCCTGAACAGATCAGGCAGAAGTCTAGCCAGCCATCCCAGTCAAGCGGGCTGTTCCTGCACTCTCTCGGGCTGGACTAAACCAGCCTGAGAGGATCAGGCTGAAGCCTAGCCAAGCACCCCAACCCAGAAGGCTGTCTCACAATCTCTGTAGCAGGAATAAACCAGCCTGAGTGGATCAGACTGAAGCCTAGGCGGCTGCCCCAACACAGCGGGCTGTCCCTGCACTCTCTCATGTCGGAATAAAGCAGCATGAACAGATAGGACAGAAGCCTAGCCAACTGCCACAAGCCAACAGAGGTTCCTTCATGCTCAGGGTAGAATGGACCTAGCCCCCAAAGCCTCAGTATCTGAAGGCAAAGTTTCCAAAGCCCAGCCAAAGGCCAGATAACCAGCTGTACCTACACTTCCTTGAACTGAACCTTGGGCTGCAGAGCATGAGCACTGGCCACTGCTGGCCCAGTTGGAAGCCCAGGGTGTTGTGCAAAGTCCCATAGAACTGACACCAGGTCACCTGCCTGATCCAGGGAAGGGTTTTGTGATGCCCACAGGTGAGGGTTCTCAACATATGGAAACTCACTAGTGAACTGCTCTCAACGACCAGTGAAGGACACCAGAAACTACCTCGCAATGTCAGAAATAGCAAGCTGTCTAAAGGCCAGCATAAAAAACAAACAACAAAAACCAAAACAATATAGCATCTCCAAAAACCTGTTATTCCAAAGAATTCAACCCTGGGAACTCAAACACAAGTAAAACACAAGAAAAAGACATAAAATCCTTAGTAATGAAGATGATAACGGAGGAAACAAATAAAATCCGAAAACAAATACAGGAAGATGCAGCTAAACAGATTGAGGGCATTAGAGAGGCCATGATAGAAACCTATAGAGAGGAAAAAAAAAAAAAAAAAAACTGGAAAAAATTCAGGAAAATACAAACAGATGAAGGAAGTAAATAAAACAGTTCAAGATCTGAAGATGAAAGTAAAAACAACGATAAAAGCACAGAGAGAATAAAGCAAGAAATGAGAGAACTTAGAGAAGAAAACAGGAAACGCAGAGTTAAGCTTTACTAACGGAATTCAAGAGATGGAGGAGAGAATCTCTGGGGTAAACTATACACTAGAAGAATTTGATGCAACCATCAAAGAAAATGTTAAGTCTGAAAAATTCCTGACATAAAACATCCAAGAAATCAAAGACACATAAAAAGATAAACCTAAGAATAATAGGAGCTAAGGAAAGAGAAGACACCTGGCTCCAAGGGCCAGAAAATATTTTCAACAAAATCATAAAAGCAAACTCCCCAAAATTAAAGAAAGAGATGCATATAAACATACAAGAGGCCTACTGAACACCAAATAGAATAGACTAGAAAATAAAATCCTCTCACTGCAAAATATTCAAAACACAAGAAGAACAGAACAAAGAAATAATATTAAAAGGGGCAAGGGAAAAAGGCCAAGTAACATCTAATGGCAAACCAATTAGAATTATACCTAACTTCTCAGCAGAGACCATAAAACCCAAGGTTAAATCCTAAAATCCCCTGGGTCAAAACTGTCTTTTTAAGAGGGACATTTAGTCATGCCCACAAGCAAAAGTCAGCCTACTGCTGGCAGTTGGTAGACAACAAAACTGGCTGCCACTTGCAACTTAACTCTCACAGAACAACAAGAGCTGCAGAGACATGAGGAGTTAGAAAAATGAAATTGGGAGCTTGGACGCCTTCTAGACCAAGCTGATGAATGGAATTAATTATCTCAATAAAAAAATAGACTACTATGTCTCTCTCCATGATGCCATGACAGAGGGTTCTTGAACATTTTCTGGTTTTGTTTTCATTGTTGTCATGGACCTGGTTGCAATATGTCCAATGGTGATCATCATTTACCAAGCCCTCTCTAAGTAAATTCAAAGAAAATGTGGTAGAAAAGGCAGAGAGATGCAATGATAAGTTACAGACAACAGGAAGGGAGGAAGAAACAGAACTTTTCTCAATAGAGTTGATGGCAGTTATAGCTCAAAGCTCTGTAGGTATGAAATATTTGTCAAGTTTTTCTGAGAAGGGCCTGATGATACACTTTAACAATACCTAGATTCCAAGGAATGATAGACAGGCCTCCACCACTGCGGCCTGAAATAGCATAACTGGCCCAAAACTTAAAAATTTCTTGTGTCTTTGCTTCAAAGTTTTTGTTTTTCCCTATAGCAGAAATAGAGAGGGTATTTTTGTTATTTGACATTGTTAAAACATGTGATTGTTTAAAAAATTTTGGCTGGATTTGAGATAAAACTTTAAATTAAAGGTGTGAAAGCACATGCCTTTAATCTCAACACAAAGGAGTCAAAGACAGGCAGATCATTGAATTCTGGAACAGCCTCCTTTACACAATAAAGTTAGAGTGGCAGAAAAGCCTTGCAGATAAGACAAAACTTCTTTTCTTTGTCCCCCACCAGCTGAAAAAAATGGCCAGTTAAAAATTTCCTGTTGCCATCTTAGGCTGAATGCCACCAGATCTGGTTCTTCCTTGATTACTCTGATAGATAGATAGATAGATAGATAGATAGATAGATAGAGATTCTGTTAATCAATATAAAGACCCAAGGTTAGGTTTAGAGACAAACATACAAACTACATACCTCTCACAGGCAAAAAGCTATTGAATGCTGATTACGATGAGTTGCCATATTGCTCTGGAAACTGACCTGTTCCTTTAAATGTGAGATATTTTCTTGAGGGGAATAGGTTATACAGCTAAGCCTCATACAAAGAGACACTGAAGATTATACAGGTGAAAAAAATACATGCTAGCCTAACTTAAGTCCCCAAATACAAAGGCTATAAAGGTATAACTGCCAATTTTAAAGTGGCAGGGCAAAGATAGCCAAAACAAATGTAATCACCCAGCTACAAGATACCTAGAGTAAGCGGAAACTCTAAAATTAAAAACTTTATATAACGTTTGGCTATAAAGGCATAACTGCCCATTCCATATAGAAAAGGGGACAGGATGAAACTAGCTGCAACAAATACAGAAACCCAGGTCTAAACCTCTAGGCAAGTATAAGATGCCTAGAGTATACTTGAGCACTAAAATTAAAAAGGAGTTTATATAAAGTTTATTTAAAACATAATGCCTTTTTTATTGCTCATGGCAACTGGCTTGTTTTTTTTAAGTGGGAGGCCTTCTCTCAGGAGACAGGTAGTGGCTCTACCTAATACAACAGTCACCCAGGATCCCAGAGGAGGATATTTAGATTTATACAACCTTGGTATGTTCAACATGATAAAATAGCCAATAATTCTTCTTGAATACAAAATCCCCATGACATACATGTACATACTATCCTTTCATACGGCATGAATAAAGATTTACAGATGCTTTTTCTGCTCAAACAAAGAGAAGAAAACATGCAACCTGCACATCTCATACATTTACAATTTTAGAACTGTATAATGCTTGTGAGAAAACAGACACTGATGATGCTGGATCAAATCTGACAGGATTCATCCTCCAAAATTTTGATATGCTGACACAGATGTTCCAATGTGGAAGGAATGTGACCTTTCCTTAGACTGGACCCAAGGTGAAAGTAGTCTTGGGTGGCTTGATCTCATTGATACCTACTCATACCCCACTGAGGATACACATCTATGATGGACTGAGAGGAACCATTTGGGCCTGGGATTAAAGACAGGGGCTGGGGACTCTGGCCTGGCTATTGTATCGCAAAATGATTCTCCATGGTAGGAGGGAGGGAGGGAGGGAGGGAGGGAGGGAGGGAGGGAGAGAGAGAGAGAGAGAGAGAGAGAGAGAGAGAGAGAGAGAGAGAGAGAGAGAGAGAGAGAGAGATGCGTGGTTCTGGTCTGATGGTGAGGGAGGAGGGTGGCGGAGAATTCACAAGGAGGTTGCAAGCATGAGGAGAGGACTATAGGTTTGGGCCATGAGCAGTGCGGCTTCTGTCAGGTAGAGTATCTGTGAGATTCCCGAAGAATTATGCAAAGGAATTTGCGAAGGGACTTACCCCGTGGATTTGATACCCAGGAGGTTTCATTATTTTTCTCCTTGATCTCCTTTCCCTCCTGTTTAGGATAGCCAAGTTGTAAAGGAGATATGTTTGTTTAATAAATTTATAATAAAGTTTAATTACTAAGGAACCAGAGTCATCAAATGGCACTTGACATGGGGCACGATGGGTTCTGTAATTTTCAAAGATATAGAAATGCTGCTTCAGTGTATCAGGAAAATCACAACTGCTGTTGCAAAACTCTTTTCTGCTTTATACTTAGAGGGAGTTTTCTGTTTTTTTCTTTGCCTTTTATTTCATTATAAGAATGATTTGAAGAAAGGCTGATAAGATAGGACAACTGCAAGTGTCAGTAAATTCTATCATTTTGGAAAGAAATGCAGAGGTAACTGAACAGATGGGAAAAATACAGAAGAAAATGAAGGGCTGGCAAAGCAAATGGCATCTTGGGTAAAAAATGAATCAAGAAAGACAGAAACTAGAGAAACAGGAAGGCAGAGAAACAAAAGGGTCTTTGGAGGAAATGTTCCGATGGAGGAACCTTGCCAAGTCACTCAGACACCTTCAGCTTTTCCAGTTACTATAAGACATGTGCCTGTTCAAAATGGTGCTGAGGGTTATGATGAAATGGCAAGGCATCCAATAGATATGTTGAATTTAAAAACATTTTAACGACTCTGTCATCAGGTATGGAATGCACTTGGGTTTTGCAATATAGACTTGTTCCTCAAGATTGGAAAAGTTTGGTTTCAGTGGTATTAGAAGAAGCACAACAATTACAATGGTTATAATGGTGGTGAAGTGAGGCCATGAGAATAGAACAAGAAAATAGGACAAAGGAGATAAATATTGATAATGATCAATTGCTTGGTGAAGGGTGATATGCTGACTTATGAGAATAAGTTCAATCTGAAGAAAGAGTGGTTGAACAATGTTGCGTTGCAGACTTGAGAGCTTGGGAGCTGGTAGAGGAACCTGGTAAGACAACCATTCCATTTACTAAGGTATTTCAAGGGTCGGGGAAAACCTTCACAGAATTTTTGCAGATATTGGGATCTGCTCTCGTTAGAGCGATACCAGATTCTGAGCCCAAACAGGCACTGAAACTGGTTATGCCAGATGGGAATGCAAATACTGAATGTAAGAGGGCAATTAGGGCATTAAAGAAAAGAGGAGCTTCATTAGATGGATGGGTAAAAGAGACAGTTAACATTAACTGTTAGGAGCATCAAAACAGTATTGTAGGAAAAGTTATAGCCAGAGGTCCCAGATATCATAACACCTGATGCTTTAATTGTGGTAAAATTGGTCATTTGCAAAGAAACTGTAGAGATAAAAATTCCAAACCTCAGAATAACCAGTGCAATAACCTGGAAGAAAATATAACTTATAGAAGAGAACAAGGAGCTTCTGGCCATGATGGCTACTAAGTGCCAAGACGTCCAGGGTACTGTAGCCACTGTGGGAAAGGAAAACATTGGTCTAGGGATTGTCAATCTAAAAGAGATGTGCAAGGTAATATCTTGACAATGAGAAATAGCAGGAGGGGCCCATTGGCTTGAGGCTCACCAGCAATACAAGCTGGATTTCCCTGGCTAGTCCAGAAGTAACAGACTTGCAGGAAAATGGGAATTAGGTATTAGTGACCTAATGCATGCTACTGAAGGCAGTGCAAACTTGGATCTGGTCTCAGACATTTCTCTTACACTATCTCCACAGGTTGAATGTCACAAATTAAGTACTGGTGTTTTTGGCCCTTTGTCTTCAGGCACAGTGGGAATAATTCTAGGAAGAAGTGGGTTGACTTTGCAAGGTTTTATTGTGCATTCTGGTATTACAGATGGGGATTGCAAAGAGGAAATAAAAATCATGTCATGTGTAAAGAAGTAGATGCAAATTAATACAGGGGATAGAATTGCTCAGCTGCTACTGTTTCCTTACTTTAAAGTCAAAGCCACTCCAGTAGAAAGAAAAGGTGCATTTGGAAGTACAGGGAGATGTGTGTTATGGCAAACAATGATTAATGATCAGATATCTAAATTAATTATACAAATGAATGGTGTTGAAATAGAAGCTTTGGTGGACAGAGGGGCAGATGACATGATCCTTTGTCAAAAATTTTAGAATCCAAATTGGCCACTTCAGAAGGTTTATACAGAAATTATAGGAATTGATAAATTATCTCAAATAAAACAAAGTGTATGGTGCCTTAAGTGGGTGGAACCAGAAGGGCAGACAGGGAAGCTGAGACCCTATGTGGCTGACATACCCATAAATCTATGGGGAGGGGATCTTTTACAACAGTGGGGTAATCAGAATAAGATTAATATTCCTGCAACTACAGAGATAAACAATGTTGAAGTTAGGGGTGAAATGGTACATGTTTCTGGGGGAAGATATGAACATGAGTAATCAGGAACAACCACAAGCTATACACATTGCCCAAATTTGTAACTTCTCAGGTATAGAGTATCCAAATTTATAAGAGGGCCACTGCTGATGTACCTACAGCCTTACCCCTAAGATGGATTTCAAACAGCCCTCTATGGCAAGAGCAGTGGTCCATAACAAAAGAAACATTGCAGGCAGTTCACCACTTAGTACAAGAGCAGCTGGAGGCTCAGCACGTAGAAGAATCTACCAATCCCTGGAATGCCCCTGTGTTTTTTGTAAAAAAGAAGTCAGGCAGCTGGAGGATGATAATGGATTTGAGAGCAGTAAATAAAGTAATTCAACCAATGGGTCCTGTACAGCCTGTCATTCCTTTGCCTTCCTTATTACCTAAGTCTTGTCCTATAATAGTAATTGATTTAAAAGATTACTTTTTTCACAATACTTTTGCATGAGAAGGATAGAGAAAGGGTGGTTTTCTAAGTACTTACTCTGAACAGTAGTGGTCCAATGAAGAGATCCGTGGATACTGTTGGAAGGTACTTCCACGGGGAATGTTGAATAGCCCAACTTTATGGTAATATTTTGTGCAACAACCATTAGAAATAATTAGTAGGCAATTTCCTCTGTCTATCATTTACAATTACATTGATGATATTTTGTTGGCTGATTCTGATTCTAATATTTTAGAAAAAGTGTTTAAGGAAATACAAAGAATTCTGCCATACTGGGGATTAAAGATTGCTGTAGAAAAAAAATGCAAAGAGGAGATTCAATGACCTATTTAGGCTATAAAATAACTGAACAAAAAATTCGACCACTTATTCTCCTCCCCTATGACTGTTCCTGAGGGGGACTTCCTCTTCCTGTATATGCTCATAGGGTATCAAGTCTCTTCTTGGTAACGTGTTATCCTTCCTCTGAGTGCCACCAGGTCTTCCCATCCAGGGGACATGGTCAAATGTGAGGCACCAGAGTACGTGTGAAAGTCATACCCCACTCTCCACTTAACTGTGGAGAATGTTCTGCCCATTGGCTAGATCTGGGTAGGGGTTTAAAGTTTACCTCCTGTATTGTCCTTGGCTGGTGCCTTAGTTTGAGCAGGACCCCTGGGCCCAAATCTGCCTATCATAATGTTCTACTTAAATGGAAGGGAAGAAAGAATGGGAGGATACAAGGGATGGGATAACCATTGAGATGTAACAAGAATAAATAAATTAAAAAAAAAAAAAAAAAAAAAGACAAGGCCTAGAGACAGCAAAAGTGGAGACCCCTTGTGGTCAGGTAACCTAATTACAGTTTCTACCACTTGTCAGCATGACTGCTTTCCTCATGTTTTACCTACTAATATCTACAGGAGCATTTCTGAGCCATTAAAAAAAAATCGACCACAAAAGATACAGATCCATTGAGATCAGTTACAAACTCTTAATGACTTTCAAAAGTTAAGTAACTTGTTTCAAGTGTTACAAGGGGATTCAGATTTAAACAGCTGAAGGAGAAAAGGAGTTAATTCTGGTAGAGCAAAAACTGCAAAGGGCAAATATGGATAGAATTGATACTAAACTTGCTTGCAATCTGGTTATTTTGCCCTCAAAACATTCTCCTACAGGGCTCCTTATGCAAAAGGAAGATAGAATCATGGGATGGGTTTTCCTAGCAAATAAACAAAGTAAAAAATTGAAGACATACATAGAACATTTTTTTTTAACTGATTACAAAGTGAAGAATAAGACTGTGTCAACTGTCAGGGACAGACCCGGTGGAAATTGTAGTTCCTCTTACTAATTCTAAGATTATGTCATTGTGGATAGTTAATGAAGATTGGCAAAGGGCTTTTAGTAACTATTTGGGAGAAATTATTAACAGATACCTGAAAAACAAACATATACAGTTTATAAAAAGAACTAATTGCATCCTTCCAAGTATTGTAAAGAGAATGCCAATTCCAGTGGCACCCACCTTCTATACCGATGCAAATAATTTGGGTATGGCTGGTTATAAGTCTGATAAAACGACTAAGGTGATGAAAAGCCCATTTGACTCAGTTCAAAAATCAGAATTGCATGCAATCCTTATGGTATTGTTAGATTTTTCTGAATCTCTTAATGTAATTACTGAGTCTCAATATGCAGAAAGTGTTGTTTTGCATATAGAAACTGATGAATTTACTCTTGACAACTCAGAATTAACTACATTATTTATGGAATTGCAACAAGTCATCATAAGTAAAAACTATCCCTTGTGTGTTACTCATGTTTGATCCCATACAGGTTTACCAAGTCCATTGGCACAAGTAAATGAAGAAATTGACCAATTATTAATAGGAAATGTGTTTGAAGCCTCAAAATGTCATGGGAAAACATCATATTAATGGTAAGGGTTTGAAGAAAAGATTCCTTATCACTTGGCAACAAGCCAGAGAAATAATTAATAGGTGTTCTCCATGTTCTTTATATAATCAAATCCCATTTACCTGCTGGAATTAACCCTAGAGGTACAAAAAGGAGTGAAATCTTGCAGAGGGATATATTTCATTTTGCAGAATTTGGAAGACTGAGTTACATGCATCATACCATCGATACATATTCAGGTTTTTGATGGGCAACAGCCTTGAGTTCTGAGAGGGCTGACTGTGTGATCACTCATTTATTGGACATAATGGCAATTATGTGAATAGCTGCACAAATTAAGACTGCCAATGCTTCTGCATATGTGTTCCTTAAGAAGAAAAAGTTACTTACATATAAAACACATTACTGGTATACCATACGATCCTACAGGGCAAGCAGTTGTAGAAAGAGCTAATTGTACCTTAAAAAATGCTTATTAAACAAAAAGGAAGGGTAAAGACTTCCAGGGACCGATTAAATAATGCTTTGTTGACTTTGAATTTTCTTAATGTTGGTGATATAGGGACCACAGCAGCTGAGAGACATTGGGTTAAAGAAAAACTGTGGAACTAGGACAATCAATATACTATAAAGATATGTCAACTATGAACTAGAAACCTGCACTAATTTTAAAATGAGGGTGTGGTTATGTTTATGTTTCTACAGGGAGTGAAGGAATATGGTTACCAACAAAACTTATAAAGATTATATCTGATCAAGAAAGACCATTAAGTACCTAAAACATGAATGCATTTATACAGCAAGGGAATCTTAAGGGCTACCTGGTCCTTATAACATGACATTCTTTCAGACAGCTTGGAGATCCAATGCCTTCTTCTGGTCTGCCGGTATGTGCACAGGCAGAACACTGTATAATTTGTACATTTCGCATGCTCCAAATATGTATGTGCAAATATACCTATACTAATAATTTCAAAATTTTGCAAAAAACAAGATAATAATGAAGACAAAGCAGGTAGCCTGGGTGATTCAGCCTCAAAGACTGCCTCTGGTGTAGCACGCTGACTTCCTGCATATCAACAATAAAAGGGCTAGCCCAAAGGATTCATCCCCAAAAGACTGGACAGAAACAGATACAGCTAGCATTCCCAATGTTTGGCAATGTCTTGTTTTTTCAAAGGGTACCAAAGAGATGTTTTTACTCCCAGACATAAAAAAGTAATTTTGAGAACATGGTGCCCCCATTCCCAGTAGGTGGGATGGGTGTTTTTGGTGGGTTACCAATGTTCATTTTTGCCTAGGAGGGTTAGTTATAAGTTAATAAAAGTTTTATTTAGAGATTTTTTTTTCTTCTGTCCTTCTTTCTGTCTTATCTTTCTATTCCATTTAATGTTAGGGAAAAAGGGAGAAGTATGGGAGAATATAGATTTATAGAATTAAAAAGTGGCTTATTGAATATACTACCTCAAATATTTTACATTGGTATTATAAATTGATGAAAATTTAAGACTATTTTATTCAACTTTTGCTTTATGTATTTATATTATATGTTGATAAAAATTAAATTGCATATTGTATATTAGTAAAAACTTAAGATCATTTTGTTCAATGTTTACTCAATGTATTATTCATTTGAAACTCATTTGAAACTCTTATGAAAGCTGTTATAGCCTATTCAGGATGACTGGAGATAAAAGTTGGTAGTTAGTTGCCTATAAACCTTACTAGATACTAAATTACAGAATAAGCTTTATTTAATTTCTTGTATATATTTTCAAAGAAATAGATTAATAATTGTAAGATGAGATAGAGAGATGGTCTTTAAACACTTCAGAGATCCACAGAATATAGCATTTAATAATAAAGGGCTTTTCTGACAGAGAGACGCTCCTGGCAGCGCCTCCAGCCTTCTTCAATGAAGATGAGGGCATCAAAAGATGAGGGTGGCAGAATAGCAACTGGACTGAGGAACTGCTTTTATCTCTACTGTTGATTACAGACTGATTGTCCATTATGAACCATGAGAAAGATACTGAAAAATTGGTTGTTCAGCTTTGCAGAGACTAAGTGGGCCAGTCCATCAGGATTCATACTTCACAGAGCAGTCTGTTGGATATTTTGGGCTGGCAGGCTGAGACTGGATGCCCTGACCATGGAGAGTAACCTGTTACTGTCCATGCAGTCAGCTCTCTCTGTCTTGTCTATATTTATGGAAGTTCCTTGTCCATACTTCCTTCACATTAGATAGCATTTCTTTCTTGGATCTCTGATGGGGTTGAAGAGTAGATAGCCACAGCGTTACCATAAGATTTAGTTTAAGAATTAAAAACACATTGCTACATTGATAATTATAATTTCTAATGAGGAGACTTTTAGAAAACTTTAGACAATAGGAAAAGACTCACTTTGAAAAGATAGTGGAATACTTTCTCCAAAATTGTCAAACACAAAAGGACTGGGTTATGTATTTGATACCTGATGATTCTGTATATATGTATATTTATGTTTATAGTTCTTATTTTTGCCTATTATTTATTTATTTATTAATAGAAAAGGGAGATGTGTGGAAGGAATGTGACCTTGCCTTAGACTGGACCCAAGGTGAAAGCAGTCTTGGGTGGGTTGACCCTGTTGAGACCCCACTCGTACCCTACTGAGGTAAAAATCTGTGATGGACTGGGAGGAACCATCTGGGCTCAGAATTAAAGATGGACTGGGAAAAAAAAATAAAGATGGGCTGGGGACTCTGGCCAGGCTATTGTATTGCAAACAACCATCTATGGGAGGAGGTAACCAGAGATTGAGATCAGTGGTTCCGGCTCGATGGTGGGGGGTTGGAGAATTCACGAGCATGAGGAGAGGACTGTAGGTTCAGGCCATGAGCGGTGTGGCTCATTCTGTTGGGTAGAGGATCTGTGAGATTCCCAGAAAATTACATCAAAGCATTTGCAAAGGGACTAGCCTCGCAGAACTGATACTCAGAAGGTTTCATTCTTGTTCTCCTTAATCTACTTTCCCTCCTGTTTAGGATAGCTGGGTTGTAAGAGAGATATATTTGTTTAATAAATTCATAATAAAGTTCAATTATTAAGGAACCAGAGCCAACATTCCAGCATCCTGCATGCTCTAGCCTCCACTGCTTTGATTACTCTTCCTCATCAGAGCCTGCTCCCAAGAGAGCTTTAAAGAAAACTGCTACTCTCAATTGGTCCAGAATTCCAGACTGTCCTAAACAGGACCTGTATTAAGTCCCAAAATTTATCAATATTTATAGACTGAACCACAAATGCTATTGCTAGCTTACTTAATCACTTTCCCCCATTTTATTTGGGCCCCCCAAAAGGCATTCTTTGTTCTAAAATCAGCAAGAAGCAACCTTGAGAATGATGGCCCATTTACCTTAAGGGGGGTTGGGTAGATTTTTGCTTGTTTTCTTAGGCTATGGATTTTTTTTTTGTCATTTTGGAGTTTATTAAAGTTTTTAATGGTCTTATACAGAAAGAAAATGAGGTTAAATTCAGTTGTTTCTCTCTTTTCTTTTCCTTTCTCTTTTTCTTTCCAAGATATGGAGATAGGGGTTGTAAAGAAAGAAGGGTGGATATAGAAAATATATAGAGATGATAGGACAAAAAGTAGATTACTGAATCTACTCAATTTAAGGCTATATTTGTTACTCTCAACTAAGGTTATTTTTAGTTCATTGGTAAAAAGTTTTGTATATCGATACAAAAAGACATTTATTTTTGATACATTGGTATTGAATGCAAATTTAAGGTTATCCTTGACACACATTATATATATTAGTACTCTGGTAAGAGGTATTCTACCCATACAACTTACTTCTCATACAAGATTTACTTTTAATACTTTTAAAGCTGTTATTGCAGGCTGGTTACATAGTTAAGTAATACAAGTTAATGCATAGTCAGTTAGATTCATAAACGTGGCAAATAATAGTCTAATTTAGCATGCTAATATACATCATCATTTAACAGATAGATCAGATTCTATAGGTAGATTTTTCAAAAAATAAATAGGTCTTCAAAAACCTCAGAGACTTAAGGAATATGGCATTTCAAGATGTTTTTATTATTTTAAAGATCCTTTGGCAACAAGACAGGTCAACTCCTGGCAGCATCAAGCCTACCTCAAAGACAATAATGAACATCAAAGAGGCTCTTTATGGAGAGGTCTTCAAATGTGGAAAAGGCACCAAATAAAGAAAATGTCCTTATTTCTCCACAGACAGAATTCTGTCTACAATGGACAAGCTTGGATGAAGGCTGAGTCAACTGATGAGCTCTGCTAAGACAGGGTAATCAAGCCCTTAATAGTTCCTGTTTCACAAATATGTCTGTCAGATATACTGGGCCAGAAGGCTAAAGATGGTGCTCCAATGGTATAGAGAGTTTTGGGTGACTGTCCAGGTAGTGAACTGTCTCTGTCATTTTTTTTTTTTTAAATTTTGGATGCTGCTAGCCTGAGCTTCCTGTCTACTCAGGTAATTAATTTTATTCCTTCTCAAGTCTCTGATGGGGTTGGAGACTAGATTATTATAGTTTTACAGTTGAGATTCATTGTTCAGGAATTTTAAAATGTTTTAAAGCCTAGATAGATGCTTTAGGTTAGTAAGTTAATAGAAAACAATTTGGTACAAAACTTTAGACTCTCAAAGATAGGATAGATAATATTATCTCCTAAGTTGTCAAATGCATATGGACTGGGCATTGTGAATGTAAATCTTACCTAGCAGTTTTCATAACTGTTCCATAGGTATTATTGTATATTTGCTATTACTGAAAGAATAGAGCCTTTTATTGGACAGGCTTAAGGGGGGAATGGTGGCATTATTTTCTTGTGGACTGTGTACCTATAACCATTCCTTCCTCTCTTCAGCAGGATACCACAGACTCTGCCTAATGTTTGGCTGTGGGTCTCTGCATCTGTCTTCACCAGTTGTTGAATGAAGCCCCTTTGATAACAATTTGGTTAGGCACCAGCCTGTGAGTATAGAAGAATATCATTAGGCATTATTTTTTGCCAGTCATGTTTGGTTCTACACTAAGTCTCCGAACCATGTGCAGCCTCTGCTTTCTGATCTTCCAGTCAGTGTCAGGGGTTGGTTCCCTCTTGTGATATGGGTCTTAAGCTGGACCAGTGGTTAGTTAGCCACTCCCACAGTTTTGTACCACTTTTATCCCAGCACATCATGCTGTTGGTCAGAAAAAAAAATTGTAGATTGAAGTTTTTGTGGTTGGGTTGGTGTTCCAAACCCTTCTCTGGAAGTCTTGCCTGGCTATAGGGAGATGGCAGGTTCAGGCTTTGTATCCTCATTTCTAGGAGTCTTAGCTAGGGTCACCCTAATAGATTCCTGGGAGTTTCCATTGCACTAAATTTCTGAATTTCCCTGAATTGCCTCCTCCAATTCCAGTTGTCTCTCCCAGTACTCTTTCCCTCCATCCTCTTCCCGCCTGATCTCTCTGTATTGTATCTTAAGATCTAAAATTGCAATATTGCCAAGTATTTATTTATTTATTTTGTTTAAGATTATATTGTCTATCAAAGGGATTCTGTGGTTCCATCTGAATTTTGGAGTTTTTTTCTATCTTCACAAAGAATGAGATGGGGACTCTGATTGGGATTGCACTGAGGCTGTAGATGGAGATGAGAAGGCATGTACTTTTCTGGCAATGTTTCCCCGAAGACTCTCA
This sequence comes from Acomys russatus, assembly GCF_903995435.1. Taxonomy (NCBI): domain Eukaryota; kingdom Metazoa; phylum Chordata; class Mammalia; order Rodentia; family Muridae; genus Acomys; species Acomys russatus. Next base: position 751,369 of record NC_067144.1, on the reverse strand, counting down.
GCCCATCTAACACAAACTCCAATGCCATGCATAGAAAACCCTTTTTTGAAATGTTGTTAGGGTTTTTTAAAGAACTCCTAAAATATGTGAGCTACTACTGTTGTCTTTCATCTATTGGGGCAATCAACTAATCACCACTCCTGTAGAAATGTCTGCCAACAAAAATTACCTAGGTGAACCCCAGGAAATAGGATTCAAGAGAAGCATCATAAACTTCATCAAAGAATTCAAGGAACAGTTTATGTACTTTTTTTTTTTTAAACTGGATTTATTTATTTACAGTATTTTGCTTGCAGATACTTCTGCCCTCCTGAAGGGGGCACCAGATCTCATTATAGATGGTTGTGGCCACCATATGGTTGCTAGGAATTGAACTCAGGACCTTTGGAAGAACATACAGTGCTCTTAACCTCTGAGCCATCTCTCCAGCCCCAGTTTATGTACTTTAAGAGAATAAACACCTGAATGATGCTCAAGAGAATGCAAAGCTGCTGAAGATGATGCAGACAATACAGGACTTGAGAATGGAATTCAATAAAGAGATAGAAACAGTGAGGAAAACATAATTTAAAAAGCAATAACCCAATCAGGAAAGTAAAAGAAAGCCTTACAACAAGTAGAAAGAATGAAGCAGGAGATCCAAGATGGCGGCGAGCAGTGTGGATCGTGTTTGGAGGCTCCAGTGAACAATTCAGGGAATTGCACAAATTTCTGAGCCAGGAACACCAAGGTCCCCCACACCACAGCAGCAGGAGTGCTCCACGGTTCAGAGGGACCAGGGTGCGGAGGACCTGCGTGCCCCTGCACACGGGAGGAGCACGGATTTTCTTGGATCAGATTTTCTTGGATCGGAGCAGCAGCGGCAGAGGCAGCAGCAACAGCGGTGGCACCAGCGGCACCAGCGTCAGCAGTGGCAGTGGCTGAAGTTTGCAGCTCTGAGCCTTCCGGTGGAGGCGATTAGTGTGGTGGCCGGTGGGAGTTGCTGCAGGAGAGGGGACTCTGGATGGGATTTGGGTCGCGTGGTGCCTTGTGACCCAAACTGGACTCGGCAGACAGAGTCCTGGGTTCAGCTCAGTGCATAGTGCCGTGGAGACACTGTCTCAGCACAGCAAGCAATTCTGCCCTAGGCACTAGCTCAAATCAGCCACAGCTCCCCTGCTGTGATGCAGGCTGGGCAGAGCACTCAGTTCCACACTCAGCACCATCTCAGCACAACCGCAATTCTCCAGCTGTGACGCAGGCTGGGCAGAGCGCTCAGTTCCATCAGAGGCACTAGCTCACATCAACGAGCAATTCTGCCCAAGACACTAGCACAGCTCAGCGGGCAGTTCTGGGGTGCTAACACAGGCTAAGGTCAGCACGCAGATTCAGCCCAGAGGCCCTAGCTGGACTTGCCGGGCAGATTGGGCCCAGAGACTCTAGTTGAGCGGTGTGCACAGGCTTGGCGGCTCCAAGACTCTGGCTGGACTATCCACGCAGTATAGGCCCAGAGTCCGGGGCTGAATTCAGCGTGCAGTGTGAGTCCAGAGTCCCTGGCTGAGCCCGGTGCACAATTCCACCCCAGAGACTCGGGTAGAGTTCAGCATGTAGTTTGGGGCCTGAGACCCTGACTGTGCTTGGCAGACAGATTGGGCCCAGAGATTCTAGCGGAGCTTTTGGCACAGTCACAGCTCTAAGACTCTGGTTGGACACAGTGTGCAGTTTGAATCCAGAATTTCTGGCTGAGCTTGGTGGACAGTTCAGGCTCTGAGTCAATAACTGACCACAGCACACACTTTGGGCCAAAAGCCCCTAGCTGAGCTTGGGAGGCAGTCCCAGTCCCCAAAAATTTTGGCTGGACCCTGTGTGCATTTTGTGCCCAGAATCCCTAGCTGAGCTCAGCTGACAATTCAGACCCTGAGAATCTAGCTGAGCTAGGCACGTGGTTCAGGACCAGGGTCCCTGGCTGGACTTGGCAGGGAACCCAGAAGGCTGTGGATACCTTGGCCTGACCCAACGCTCATTCAGAGACACAGAATGATTGCAGGACCCACAGCACAGGGGAGCTGAGGATCATTGGCTGTGAGGGACCAAAACGACAGGGCTAACCTCCTGCCGTCCACACCAGTGAAGTATCAGAGCTTCTAGCCTAAGGAAATCGTGAGAAAATAAGTGAATCTATCATCAGCCTCCCTCCATCCAACTCTGGAAGCTGCCCAACAAAAACAAAGACACCAAGATGTCTAAAGGACAGCGTAAAAGCATACGCAAAAACCCCCAAAACAACATGGCGTCTCCAGTTTCCAGCTATCCCAAAGAAAACAACCCAGAGACCTCAAATACAACAGAATTACAAGAAAATGACCTCAAATCCTTAGTAATGAGGATATTAATGGAGGAAACAAATAAAATTCGTAATCAAATGCAGGAGGATGCAGCCAAACAGGTGAGAGACATAAAAGAAGCACATAGAATGGACCTGGAAAATTTTCAGGAAAATGCAAACAACCAGATGAAAGAAATAAAAAAATCAGTTCAAGATCTGAAGACGAAAATGGATTCAATGATAAACACACAGACAGAAGAAAAACGAGAACGTGAGACCTCAGAGAAGAAGGCGAGCAACACAGAGGTGAGCTTTTCTAACAGAATCCAAGAGATGGAAGAACGAATCTCAGGTCTAGAAGATACAATCACAGATCCTGAAGCAACCATTAAGGAAAATGCCAAATCTGGAAAACTCCTGACACAAAACATCCAAGAAATTAAGGACACCATGAAAAGAAGAAATCTGAGGATAATAGGCATTGAAGAAAGAAAAGACATCAGTCTCCAAGGCCCAGAAACTATTTTCAATAAAATCATAGAAGAAAATTTCCCCAATCTAAAGAAAGAGATGCCTATAAACATACAAGAGGCCTACAGAACACCAAATAGAATTGACCAGAAAAGAAAAACTGCCCGCCACATAATAATCAAACCCCAAAACATACAGAACAAAGGAAAAATATTAAAAGCTGCAAGGGAAAAGGGCCAAATAACATTTAATGGAAAACCTATCAGAATTACACCTGACTTCTCAGCAGAGACCATAAAAGCCAGAAGGGCCTGGACAGAGATCCTGCAAACCCTAAGAGACCACAGATGCCAGGCCAGACTACTTTACCCAGCAAAACTATCAATAACCCTTGATGGAGAAAACAAAATATTCCATGACAAAAACAAATTCAAACAGTACCTATCCACAAATCCAGCTTTACAGAAGGTACTAGAAGGAAAACTCCAACCCAAAGGGTCAAGCTACAACCAAAACTACTCAGGAAATAGATAACCATCCCATGGCAAAAACACAACTACACAAACGCTCGACTGGAACAAACATCAAAATTAAGACTCTGAACAGTCACTGGTTACTAATATCTCTCAACATCAATGGTCTCAACTCTCCAATAAAAAGACACAGACTAACTGAATGGGTGCATAAACAAGATCCAACATTCTTCTGCATTCAAGAAACACATCTCACCCATAATGAAAGGCATTACCTCAGGGTAAAAGGTTGGAAAAAATATTCCAAAGCAAATGGTCACAAGAAGCAAGCAGGCGTAGCCATTCTAGTATCGAACAAAATAGACTTTCAACCAAAATTAATCAAAAGGGATGAGGAAGGACACTTCATACTCATCAAAGGTAAAGTCAACCAAGATGACATCACAATTTTGAATACCTATGCTCCCAATACAAGGGCACCCACATTTGTAAAAGATCTGCTAAAAAAGCTTAAACCACACATCGATCCCCACACAATAATAGTGGGAGACTTCAACACCCCACTCTCACTGAAGGATAAGTCATTGAAACAGAAACTAAACCGAGAAATAACATCATTAACCAATGCCATGGGTCAAATGGATCTAACAGATATCTATAGAACCTTTCACCAAAACTAGAAAGAATATACTTTCTTCTCTGCACCCCATGGAACTTTCTCCAAAATTGATCACATTGTAGGTCACAAAGCAAGCCTCAACAGATACAAGAGGATTGAAATAATACCTTGTATCCTATCAGATCACAATGCTCTTAGGCTGCAATTCAACAACAACAGAAATAACAAAAAGCCTACACGTACATGGAAACTAAACAACTCTCTGCTAAATGACAACTGGGTCAGGGAAGAAATAAAGAAAGAAATCAAGGAGTTTCTGAAATTCAATGAAAATGAAGGAACAATGTACCCAAATTTGTGGGATACATTGAAAGTAGTGCTAAGAGGAAAATTCATAACACTAAGTGCCTTTAAAAAGAAATTGGAAACATTGCACATAAGCATCTTAACGACACAACTGGAAGCCCTAGAAAAAAAGAAGCAGAAACACCCAAAAGGAGTAGAAGCCTGGAAATAATCAAACTCAGGGGTGAAATTAACAAATTAGAAACTAAGAAAACAGTCCAAAGAATCAACAAAACCAAGAGCTGGTTCTTTGAGAAAATCAACAAGATATACAGACCGTTAGCCAAACTAACTAAAAGGCAGAGAGACAGTATTGAAATCAACAAAATCAGAAACGAAAAGGGAAATGTAACAACAGACACTGAAGAAATACAAAGAATCATAAGATCCTACTTTTGAAGGCATATATGCCAGAAAATTTGAAAATCTAAGGGAAATGGACGATTTCCTTGATCAATTTCACTTGCCAAAGTTGAGTGAAGAACAGATAAACAAGCTAAATAGTCCCATTTCCCCTACAGAAATAGAAGCAATCATTGATAGTCTCCCAACCAAAAAAAAAAAAAAAAAAAAAAAAAAAAAAAAAAAAAAAAAGCCCAGGGCCAGATGGTTTCAGTGCAGAAACTACCAGACCTTCAAGGGTGAGCTAATACCGATACTCTTCAAGCTACTCCAAAAGATAAAAATGGATGGAATATTACCAAATTCATTCCATGAGGCCATAGTCTCATTGATACCTAAACTTCACAAAGACTCAACAAAGAAAGAGAATTTCAGACCAATTTCTCTTATGAACATCGATGCAAAAATACTAAATAAAATACTTGCAAAACGAATCCAAGAACATATCAAAGATATCATTCATCATGACCAAGTAGGCTTTATACCAGGCATGCAGGGATGGTTTAATATACGGAAATCCATCAATGTAATCCACCATATAAACAAACTGAAGAGAAAAAAACCACATGATCATCTCTTTAGATGCAGAGAAAGCATTTGATAAAATCCAACACCCATTCATGTTTAAAGTTTTAGAGAGATCGGGGATACAAGGCACTTTCCTCAACATAATAAAGGCTATATACAGCAAGCCAATAGCCAAAATCAAAGTAAATGGTGAGATACTCAAGGAAATTCCTCTAAAATCGGGAACAAGGCAAGGCTGCCCACTCTCTTCATATCTCTTCAATATAGTACTCAAAGTTCTAGCCAGAGCAATAAGACAACAAAAGGAGATCAAGGGTATCCAAATGGGAAAGGAGGAAGTCAAATTATCCCTATTTGCAGATGATATGATAGTGTACATAAGTGACCCTCAAAATTCCAGCAGAGAACTCCTACAGCTGATAAACAGCTTCAGCAAATTAGCTGGATACAAAATTAACTCAAAAAAGTCTGTAGCCTTCCTATACACAAATGACAAGCTTGCAGAGGAAGAAATTAGGAAAGCCACACCCTTCACATTAGCCACAAGCAATATAAAATATCTAGGAGTCACTCTAACTAAGCAAGGGAAGGACTTGTTTGAAAAAAAATTTCAAAACTCTGAAGAAAGAGATTGAAGATGACCTGAGAAGATGAAATGATCTTCCTTGCTCATGGATCAGGAGAATTAACATAGTAAAAATGGCCATCCTACCAAAAGCAATCTACAGATTCAATGCAATCCCTATCAAAATACCTACACAATTTTTTAAAGACATTGAAAGTTCCATTCTAAACTTCATATGGAAAAACAAAAAACCCAGAATAGCTAAAACAATCTTGTACAATAAAAGGTGCTCCGGAGGAATCTCCATACCTGATCTCAAACTGTACTATAAAGCAATAGTAATTAAAACAGCTTGGTACTGGTACAGCAACAGGCTGTTTAATCAGTGGAATCGAATCAAAGACCCAGATATGAATCCATACACATACGGTCACTTGATTTTTGACAAAGAAGCCAAATCCATTCAATGGAAAAAGGATAGCATCTTCAACAAATGGTGCTGGTCTAATTGGAGGTCTATGTGTAAAAAAAATGCAACTGGACCCATATTTGTCACCTTGCACAAAACTCAAATCCAAGTGGATTAAAGACCTCAACATAAAACCAGAGACACTAAGTCACTTAGAAGAAAAAGTGGGGAAGAGCCTGGAACATATTGGCACAGGAGACAACTTCCTGAACAGAACACCAATGGCCCAGGCCTTAATGTCAACAATTAATAAATGGGACCTCACGAGGCTGACAAGCTTCTGTAAGGCAGGAGACACTGTCAAGAGAACAAAGCGACAACCTACAGACTGGGAAAAGATCTTCACCAACCCTACACCTGACAAAGGTCTAATATCCAAAATATATACAGAACTCAAGAAATTAAACACCACCAAACCGAATAACCCAATTGAGAAATGGGGCTTGGAACTAAACAGAGAATTCTCAACAGAGGAATATCAAATGGCTGAGAAACACTTAAAGAAATGCTCAACCTCCTTAGTCATCAGGGAAATGCAAATCAAAACAACTCTGAGATTCCATCTTACATCCATCAGAATGGCTAAGATCAAAAACTCAAGCAACACCACATGCTGGCGAGGATGTGGAGAGAGAGGAACATTCCTTCATTGCTGGTGGGAATGCAAACTAATACAGCCACTTTGGAAATCTATCTGGTGCTATCTCAGAAAACTGGGAATAGGGCTTCCTCAAGACCCAGCTATTCCACTCCTTGGAATATACCCAGAAGATGCTCCAGCACACAATAAGAAAATTTGCTCAACCATGTTCATAGCAGCCTTATTCATAATAGCCAGAACATGGAAACAGCCTAAGTGTCCCTCAGTAGAAGAATGGATAAAGAAACTGTGGTACATATATACTATGGAATACTACTCAGCTATTAAAAACAAGGAATTCCCGAAATTTGTGGATAAATGGATTGAGCTAGAAATGATCATAATGAGTGAGTTAACCCAGAAGCAGAAAGACTTAAATGGTATATACTCACTGATATCTGCATACTAGCCCAAGGGGCATGTCCCACGAAAGCCTTCACTTACCAGGAAACTGGGACAAAGGGGGGGACATCCTATTGGAACTCTAGATGAGAGAAGCATGGGAGAATTGCAGAGTAGAAGGATCCAGAGGTTCCTGGAAACCTACAAGTAGAACATTATGATAGGCAGATTTGGGCCCAGGGGTCCTGCTCAAACTAAGGCACCAGCCAAGGACAATACAGGCGGTAAACTTTAAACCCCTACCCAGATCTAGCCAATGGTCAGAACATTCTCCACAGTTGAGTGGAGAGTGGGGTATGACTTTCACACGTACTCTGGTGCCTCACATTTGACCATGTCCCCTGGATGGGAAGACCTGGTGGCACTCAGAGGAAGGACTGCAGGTTACCGAGAAGAAACTTGATACCCTATGAACATATACAGGGGAAGGTAATCCCCTTAAGGAACAGTCATAGGGGAGGGGAATAAGGGGAAAGGGGAGGGAGGGAAGAATGGGAGGACATAAGGGATGGGATTACCATTGAGATGTAACAAGAATAAATTAATAATAAAAAATTAAAAAAAAAGAATGAAGCAGAAGATGGAATATCAGGACTCAAAGATAAAGTAGATTTAGATTAAATAAGCAAAACACAAAATTTTAAATAAAAAAGCTAGAAAAGTAACAATTGAGAAGTGTAGGATATCACTATAAAAAGAAACTTTCAAATTATAGAAAGAGATGCGGGAGAAGAATCCCAGGTACAACACATAGCCAGATATTCAACACAATCACAGAAGAAAATTTTAGTAAGCTAAGGAAAGACATCTATATGTAACATCAATACAAACACACAAAACACCAGAGAGACAAAACCAAAATTAAAAGTACCCAAAGCCTAGCAGAAAGAATAGGAGACAAAGTGTTTTGAAAGTTGCATGAGGGGGACAAAGCCATTGAAAAGGAAAATCCACCAGAATAACAATTGATTTCTCAAAGGAAAATTTGAAAGAGAGAAGTGCCTGGAACAATGCACTCCAAGTCCCATAGGATCACAGAATCCAACCAAGAGTAATATATCCATCAAAACTATCTGCCATAGTTGAAAGAGGAAAAAAAAAAACTTAGAAAAAACAGCCTAAAAAAATCTTTTTTAGAAAACGCCAGGGAGTTACTGCATCTATCCTAATCTCCTGGTAAGTGAAGACTTTCATGGGACATCCCTTTTGGGCTAGTGTCCAATTATAAGTGAGTATATACCATGTGAGTCTTTTTGAGTCTGGGTTAACTCACTCAGTATGATCCTTTCTAGTTCTGTCCATTTTCCCGCAATTTTCAGGATTTCCTTGTTTTTAATAGCTGAGTATTATTCCATAGTGTAAATGTACCACCGTTTCTTTATCCATTCTTTGACTGAGGGACATTTAGGTTTCTTTTTTTTTTTGCCAGGTTTTTGGCTATTATGAATAAGGCTGCTATGAACATGCTTGAGCAAATGTCCCTTGTGGTGGAGCATCTTCTGGGTATATTCCAAGGAGTGGAACAGCTGCGTCTTGAGGTAGCCCAATTCCCAGTTTTCTGAGAAAGTGCCAGATTGATTTCCAAATGATTGTACATCTTTGCACTCTCACCAGCAATGGAGGAGTGTTCTGCTTTCTTTACATCCTCGCCAGCATGTGCTGTCATTTGAGTTTTTGATCTTAGTCATTGTGATGAGTGTAAGATGGAATCTTAGGGTCTTTTTGATTTTCATTTCTCTGATGAATAAGGATGTTGAACATTTCTTTAAGTGTTAATCAGCCATTCAATATTCCTCTGATGAGAATTCTCTGTTTAATTTGAGTCCTATTTGTTAATTGGGTTATTTGGTTTGGTGGTGTTTAATTTTTTGAGCTCTTTATATATTTTGGATATTAGGCTTTTGTCATATGTAGTGTTGGTAAAGATTCAATGCAATCCCTATCAAAATACCTGACCAAAAATTTAAAGACATCGAAAGATCAATTATCAACTTCATATGAAAAAACAAAAAACCCAGAATAGCTAAAGCAATACTCTACAATAAAAGATCTTCCAGAGGAATCTCCATACCTGATCTTAAGCTGTATTATAGAGCAACAGTAATTAAAACAACATGGTATGGCATAGCAATCGGATAGTTGATCAATGGAATCGAATTGAAGACCCAGAAAATAACCCACACACATATGGACACTTGATTTTTGACAAAGAAGCCAAATTTATTCAGTGAAAAAAAGGATAGCATCTTCAACAAATGGTGCTGGTCTAACTGGATGTCTACATGTAGAAAAATGCAAGCAGATCCATATTTATCACCATGTACAAAACTCAAGTCCAAGTGGATTAAAGACCTCAACATAAAACCAGAGACACTAAATCTGTTAGCAGAAAAAGTGGGGAAGAGCCTGGAACTCATTGGCACAGGAGACAACTTCCTGAACAGAACACCAACAGCCCAGGCCTTAAGGTCAACAGCTAATAAATGGGACCTCATGAGGGTGAGAAGTTTCTGTAAAGCAGAAGACACTGTCAACAGAACGAAGCGACAGACTGAGAAAAGGTCTTTAGCAACGCTACATCTGACAAAGAGAATGTTTTGTAGATATAACCATTACAATCCTTTGGGCTCCACAACTCTGCATTTTGATTGGTTGTGGTTTTCTGTAGTGGGCTCCATTCACTACAAAAAGAAGTTTTCTTGGTGAAGGGTAAATACAATGCTTATTGGTTGGTATAAGGACAGGTCTTTATGGTTTGCTGTTAGGTGTTATGCAGGATTAGTAAGTTAGTGATGTTATATCCTCCTCCAATAACCCTAACTTCAACAGCACTGAGTGTCCTGTACCAGGCATGGCATTCCTCTTGTTGACAGGTCTTAAGTCCAATTATTGAAGAGTTGGTTACCATGAAGATATGTGCACCAATACTGCACCCTTACGGTTACTGTGCCATGTTGGTCCTTGATGCAGTTCATGGATGTCATAGCTGAGTAGGACTCTTGGGTGCTTTCTTACTTTGGGATCATTCATGGCACCTTCTGGTATCAGAAAAGCTAGCCATTAGTGAGCAGGTGGGATGAAACTTCTCACTACATCACAATGATGCAGCAAATGTAGAATGGATCTAGAGTCCAACAGGACTTTTTGAGACTCTAAGACTCTATTGCTAAAGGGTTTCACACCTCCAAAAGTGCCCTCTTAGGGATCAAATCTTTACCATTTGGCCATTGGGTGAAATTTATGATCCAAATCTAGTGCAAGTAACTTATTAGTTTATGAAGAGGATGAAAATCTCACTCTGTAAAGGCTTTCATGCTTTATTGATTTTTGCACTTGATGAATTGCTGTAAAAAATTTATCCACTTGGTGCTTTTGCTTTGCTCTTGGCATATTCATTCACCAGCAGAGGGAGCCTATAAAAGTTAATTTAATAAAGCCTCTAGTCTTGTGGAGCTGCTAACAGTATAAAGGGGCACATGGAAGATGACACAGTGACACAATTTACTTTGGTTTCAGGACATTAAAGGTGAAAACATGATAATTTTCAAGGAGATCTTCCAGATAGGAAGCTGCCAATCCCCACACAGCTGAAATAAATAAACTTAAGTAAAGAATTATAAAGGGGCTGGGGAGGTGGCTCAGTGGATAAACTACTTGCTTCACAAGTATGGGCATGGAATTTGAACCCCAGCACTCATGTGCTGGGTGGGTGTGGCAGCCCATCTATAAGTCCATTGTTAAGTAGATGGTGGCAGGAGGTGCCTAGAGAAAGCTAAATAGATAAACTAGATGAATTATTGATCTTGTGATTCAGTGAGAGACCCTGAGTTTGAGAGGGATAAAAAAATCTCCCTCTAGCTTCCACATACATATGCATACATGTGCACATGCACCACCTTATGTCCCCCCCACACAAAAGAACATGCAAACTTACTCACATATGAAGTGAGCACCCCCCACAGAGATAGATAGATAGAGATTATTCAACGTTAAGTATTAGATCTTGTGAGGTCCTCAATATAATCAACTTATTTATTTTAGTATCTGTTAAAGACCATGCGTTTCATTTGTTTCCTGTACTATCAAGAGACAGGATCCTAACTTGGACATTATTACACATTTATTATGCTTAAACACTATTTGTAGTAAATTACATGAATGGATGCACATATGGGGTTTGTGTGCTGTGTTTAGTGTATCCATATTTGGACTTTACTCATCAATATGTAAGGCTGTGTGTGGGCAGATCCAACACTGATTTCTATGAACAAGTTTCAGTGCCAGTACTTAAAGAGGCTGAGAACTTCTTGTTTATCTATAAAATAAGATATTCTCAAACATTTTGTTTCTGAGTGGAAAGACAAAACAAATGCAGTTGTTAAAATAAAGGAAAAATTGCAATAATTTGGAATTTTGTTTCAAGTATTAGCACACAGAAGAAAATCAAACTGAATATTATTTATGAGGTTGATAATAATAAAATTATTTTCACAATATCACTTGGATTGTATTCTGAACTTAGGAGTTTGCTTTACTTCTGTTGTATAATCACATTTTCTGACTTCAGCTCTGGCTTTTTATTTTTCATTTATAGTAACATGTATTAGCAACCACTTTTGTAGTTTTCAATTCATAATTAGTTTCAAGTTTTCATTAATTCAGTTCTCAAAATAGCTATTTTTTAGACATACTTTGGAGAATATAAGTGGTATATGAATAATCATGTTTGTTTTTCAAATATAGTCACTTCTGGAGGCTAATCATGATTTTACAAAAAGTCTTGACAAAGGAAGTGATAAGTAAGGCACAATTTTCCTCTACAATGTTATAGTCAAAGATTGTTTTCTTAAAAATTTAGTGTCTCTAAGTAAAAAGAATACTTTGTGTACCACCTTTGGTTAAACTATAGATATCTGTTATATAGTTTTCCCAATATGCAAAATTTTAGAGGTCTATAAAGTGCTTGTTATTCAGTAAATACAAGAGAACTTTGGAAGTAGAGCAGATAGATGGGATTTAATATATGAAATTTAGGAAACCTGAGGGGAGGCTGACTGCCAAATGGGCAATGTGGCATACAGAAGAGTAATGAGGTTCTATGAACCCTAGGTTGCTGAACAGTAGGCAAATCTAAAGACGAAGTATGAGAGGAGGGTGATATTTACATCAGATGGTGAACAACAGGAGGTCCATTGATCCACCAGCCTATTGCTGTGCCACTACCATGCTGTTTTATTTACTGTTGCTCTGTAGTACAGCTTGAGATCAGGTATGGAGACTCCTCCGGGGCATCTTTTATTGTGTAGGATTGTTTTTGCTATTATGAATAACTTCTAAAGTGTCCAAAAACAGGTCATGGGCCCGTGGTGAAAACCTACTGCTGCTATTCTGCTAAATGTACATAGCAATAAAATAATTACTAATGAAATATTGCTATACCCATAGAACCATGCATCATACAACCCTCATCACAGAAGTTCCTTGAAGTAGATGATAATTAGTACAAAAACTGACAAGACCCACAGCTGGACAACATGTAGAAAGTAAAAGACTTTGGAGCACTCAGCCCACTCCTCAAGCCTCAGGGGTCTGTGTGGGAGAGGAAACAGAAAGATTATTGAGAGTCAAGGAGTGGTGGATAATTCCAGGAAATATGTGTCTTCTAGACACAGTAGAACTGAAATACACATAAGCTTACAGAGACTGGAACAGCATGCACCATATCTACATAGGTTCACCTCAGACAAAAATTCCAGCTTTGAGAAGGGAAAGTGAACACAAAGTGCCACCCCTAACCAGGAAGCTATTTGCAATCAATACCTGCTGGGAAAAGTTTTCTTCAGTGGAGTTACACTAGGTGTTATCAACCATAGATCCCATGTCTATAGGTGTGTGACACTATGTCCAGATCTTCAGTTGTGCTCCACTGATTAACATGTCTATTATGTCAGTACCCTGCTTTAAAAAACATAGCTATGTAATACAACTTGAAATATGGGGTGGTATTACTTCCAGAGATTCTTTTATTGTTCAGGATTATTTTAATCATCCTGTGATTTTTGTGTGCGTTTCCATATGAAATTTAAGATTGCTATTTTCTATTTCTGTAAAGAATTGTTTTGGAAGATTACTTTTTGTAGGATGGAAATTTTCACAATATTATTCCTACTAATTCGCGAGCATGGGATATCTTTTCATCTTCTGATATTTTCTTCAATATCTTAAAAATTTCCAAGAACACAAATCTTTGGCTTTTGTGAATTAATTTTGTATCCTGCTACTTTATTGAAAGAGTTTACCCGCTGTATGACTTTCTTGGTAGAGTCTTTAGGATCTTTTATAATTCATCAAACAATGATATTTTGTCATTTTTTCTATTTGTGTTCTCTTAGTCTCCTTAAGTTGTGTTGTTATTACAGCCAAGACTTCAAGCACTATATTGAATATGTATGGAGAAGGTAGACATCTTTGTCATGTTCCTGATTTTAGTGAGAATGGATTGAGTTTCTCTCCATTTAGGATAATGTTATTGTGGGGTTGCTGTAAGTTGTCTTCATTATGTTGAAATAAGCCCCTTGTATTACTAGTCTCTTCAGGATTTTTATCATGAAGGGATATTGAAATTTTGTCAAAGGCATTTTCTATATCTAATGAGATGATCATTTTTCTTCTGTTGTTGTGGTTTTGTTCTGCTTGTCTCTCAGACTGTTTATCTGTTAGGTTGTATTACTTACTTACTTATTTATATTGAAACATCTCTGTATCTCTTGAATAAAAGCATCTTGATCACATTGGACAATCTCTTTGGTGAGCTCTTAATTTCACTTTGAAAGCATTTTTTTTGCAAGTGTTGAGAATTTTTGCCTCAATACTCATAAGAGTAATTTTCTTTTAAATTGGCTCTTGGTGTAATATTAATATCAGGGTAATAGTGGATTTATAAAAAGAGTCAGGAAATATACCCCAGCTTCTATTTGTGAAAGAATTTGAGAAGTATTGCTTTTAGTTTTTCTTTGAAGGTCTAATAGAATTCCGAGCTAAATCCACCTTACCTTTTTAGTTTAGAGATTTGTAAAAACTTTTTATTGATTTTTTTCTGAATTTCACACTCTGCACCCCAATCCCACTCGTCTCCTCATCCCTTTGTATCTGTCCTCTGCCCTTCCAACCTTCTCCTTTCCTCAGGGGGGGGGAAATATTTTTAATTTTAACTTAAAATTTAGTATTAAATCAACAAAATTTTAAATTAATAATTTTCAATATTTTTAAAAATTAAAAAATGAGCCAAACAAACAAACAAACAAACAAACCCAGACATCTCATCACAGAAGCTGTAGTGTTTGGCAGTGAGTTGGCCTACCCAAACATCTATCTCGTTTAGAGATTTTTAGAGATTTTTAATTATTGCTTCTATTGCATTGGATATTTGCTTAAATTGTTTATTTCATTGCATATACAGACATACATTATACACAAACACATACAAACACACATACACACAGAGAAGGAGAGAGAGGGGTTGGGAGAGAGAATATATAGATTGAAATAAGGAGATCCCAGAAATAAATTCAGATTAGTCATCAATATTCAATAAAGGCATCAAGTACACAAAGTAGACTAAGGACAGCACCTTCAATACATTTCAGTGGGAATACTGGTTACCAATTGGAGAAATAATGGAACTGAGCTCTTATGCTAGCAACAAAATGATTTTAGAGTAAATTTATAAGTTAAAATTGAGATCTGAAATTTCAGAACTAGGGAAAATTAAAAAAAAAATCCTCACTGAATTTCATCTTAGTAATGCTTTTTTTTTTTGCTTTTTTCTGGATATGGGATCAAAGCAATAAAGACAAGAGCAAACAAGTACGGCAGGGGAACTGTAAATGGCCTGTGGAGCATCACTCAAACAAGAGGATAATGTGCAAAATACATAACACTTATACAAAAATGCAAATCAAGCCATTTCTAAAAAGTGCAGAGGCAAGAATAGATGCTGCTTCAAAGAAGGCACACAAATGTTAACACTGCTCTATGACAGTACGTATCAAAGAAACACAAATCAATGTCACAGTAAAATATCACCTCACTTCTATTGGAACAAACACTCAAGTGGTGGGAAAGAGTGTGGAAAAAAATGAAGCTCATTGGTGTGCATACAAATTTGTGTGGCCATTGTGTAAAAGGTATGTACTTCCTTAAAAACAGATAGTGCTACCATGTGATGCAGTAACCCCCTATTTGTTATCTATACAAAGGAGACAGGATCAATCTGACTCACAAACACCAGAATGTCCTTCTTTAATTCAGCACTAGTCACAGTAGCCCCAACAGGAATAGCCCAAGTACTTGTCAGTGGATAAGCCGATTTACAGAACATGTGCAATGGTGCATTAGTCAGTGTTGGAAGAGAGGAAATTCCACATCTGAAACAACATGCATGGACCTGAAGTAAGCCAGACATAAAAAGAGAAATGATTTCATTTAATCACAGACTCTAAAGAAGTGGAACTTACAGAAACAAAGTAGAAGGGTAGTTAGTTAGTAGGAGTCAGGAAGTATGAGAAATGGACACTTATTGGCCCAAGGGTCTGAACATCCTGATGTGAATATGTCAGGGATCTAATAGTTGTCATGGTGACTGTAGTCATCAAAATTGAGTCATATACTTGAGATTCGTGCAGATTCCAAATTTCAGGTGTTCTTTACACACACACACACACACACACACACACACACACACACACGGAAGATATGCTAAGTGACATATATTAATATAATATATAATAATATAATATAATATGATTGTAGTAATCATTTAAAATGTGCATGTGTTTATGATAAATGGATTGCATTCCTTTAATATATAAAATTTGTTAATCATACCCCACAAAAAAAAAAACCTGAAAAAAATGGAACAAATGCCTCATTAAAAGACATGGGGAGCTCAAGCTTTCAAATAAGATAGTAAGTCCCTGGTTTGTTAGGGTCTACATAGTCTTAAGACCCTTCCTACTTCTCTCCCTATCCTCTCTTATTTACTCTCCCCCTGTTCCTCAGTGTTAGGTGAAGATGGTGAACAGCTCCTGCACATTCTGGACAAGTGCTCTGTCATTGAGTTCTTGGGTTTTTGAACCTGGGTCTTTTTATTAGCATAGGCTGGCCTGAGCACAGTAAAGGGCCCACACTAGGCTCAAAATCACGGTCCTCCTGCTAATGTCATTCAAATTCTAGAATTACAGGCATGTGTCACCAGGCCCAGCCACAGACCCCCACCTAAAGACTCTCGGTTGAATGATTGGGGAGGATCAGAAAGCATTCTTCAAGCACTTGCTGAGGACCTGCCCTGTTTCCAACACTCCATTAGGTGCTCCTCCCTTTGAGAAGGTAGGAAGGTTGTACCTTCTTGGATTTTTAATATACTGCATGCAGCTAAACCCAAGTGACATGTTCCCCTTAAGGTGATTAGTTCATCATGGGTAGTAGCAATGAGTCAGTTCATATTTGTGTTTTTTCCTCTCTATCCCATTTCTTAAGTTTCTGACACTTATTATACCCTTCTCTTATTTTGTAAAGCCCCCAAAATGTCACTGGAGCACATTCTGCATAATGCCACTATGATCAGAAAAGTGAAGGCCAGAGTAACAAGATTTTAGGTCATCCTACAACCCCATGTCCCTGATTAATTCCATCAATTCTAGTTGACTTTGGGGTTCGTCTCTCAGGGGAACCTGGTGCTGGTTAAAACAGCTCACTGTAGTGAGTCCGAGTTTTGCTTCTGCACTCTGAAATCTGATGTAGATTAGTGAAATGGCAGGAGGACCAACTGACTGGCTATAACAAGTCACACAAAAAGGGTCTTGTAAAGCCCCGTTTCAAGGCCCAGTCCTCACAACTGTACTGACTCAGCAACAACACGTCAGCTGCCACAGAGTCCTATTCATAAACCCGTGTTTTTAGAAGGAAGGTCCACAGGCTCTAAAAGTGAGCAAGGAGACAGTGACATCATAATGGTCTTTATTATTTCAGGCTAGGCCGACACCTCCTAAATCATTGAGGCAACAGGTGATTTTTCCACATAGGGCAAGTCTTCTTTCTTTCCAAAGATGGATTACTGAGAGGTGTGGGGAATGCACATTCCTCGGCATGACACTGTGGGTGGAGTGAAGACCCACATGACTCCCATTTCATTTTATTTTGCACATATTCCATTTCTGTAGTTGACTGTGTTAATTTTTATAAGGCACAGGCAGGGCTAAGCTTGCATACAAACGTTCCTTGTGGCCAGGCTGATCAAGACCTGAAGAATATCTCCAGAATCCTACCCCAAGGCCTCTTTTTTGAGTAAGAAATTCCCATTTATGGTGACCTTTGCCTGCAAGTAAGGGTTACATCAACACTTATCAGTTTACTAAAAAATATAGACTATTTAGTCACAGGCTGATGAAGGGTGAATTTTTCCTTTAAAGATTTGATGGACGAGACAGGTAAATTCTGTTCGAGGAGGAAGGTAGAAAGGCACAAGAGATGGGGACTTGCTGGGAAGTTCCTGGAATGCTAATGAACGGAGGTGTGAGTGCCCATGCACATGTGGCACATGTGTGCATGGTGTGACTGTGTATGTACATATGTATTCATGCATATTTGTGCCAACACTTGTATATTTGAATATGTGTGTACCTATACATGTTTGTGCATAGCATATGTATGTGCATAGATGCATAATAATTGAGGTGGGATGGGTCTGAGCGGGGTGTAGAAGTGTTTGAGAGCACTTTTAAAAATGTTCAGATGCATAATAGGGCTTGAGTAATTTTTTATTTAAACCATGTAACACACACACACACACACACACACACACACACACACTCTACCCTAAGCAAACTCCATAAATGAGGAGGATAATAGTTAGGGCATTCTTAATGATAACCAGATCACCCAGTTGCCCACTTTTCTCTCATTTCTTTTCTATGAGGCAGTATTTACCTGTGTGGCTCTTGGTTCTCCTCCCTTACCTTCCAAGTGCTGGGATTATAAGCATGCACCACCACACTCAGCTCCAAGCTGCATTTTAGGCATAGAAATTTTCCACAGAATTTGAGCATTTACAAAACTCCCTCCACGCCCCCCCCCCTTTTTTTTAACAAGGTAGGAGCCAGTCTTGGCTAGGGGAGACCAAAAAACAAAAAACAAAAACAAAACAAAACAAAACAAAAAAACCAAAAACAAAAACAAAAAAAACCTTCCTGAGCAGGGACTCGATGGAGTTCTGCCAGGGAGAGGCTTTCTTTTCTGTTGGTTGCAGTTTTATGCATTTATAGTTCCCTTTCTGTCCTGAAGCAACTGAATCCCTGCAAACCTGGTTGATGCTAAAGGGGAAGACAAATCCATGCTGAGGTTAATGATGGTGCACTTGTAATGCCCAAGCTGTGAAGCCCCCAAAGACCACCAGGAATCAGCCAGATGCAAATCACACAGGGTCTTGTTTATTTCAAGCTCAGAGCCTAGACTATCTGCCCCCTCATGAGGAGGGAAGATGGCGCCCCCTAGTGCTAGGGTACAGGGGTTTTAAAGGAAAAAAAACAGCAGGTGGGAGTTTCCAAGCTATTTCTAAGCCTGGCTGTTACATGATAGGTTAGAGCGATACAGGAAAGTTGCCCTTTAAGCTGATTGGCTGGGGGACTAGGGCTAAGCAAGAGGACCAGGGCCAGACTGCAGGAAGGATTTTTTTTTTTATGTTCTGGTCATGGTGACCTGTGGCTCTGAGTGGATGGCCCTGGGTGCAAGCTCCTAGGAACAGTTGCTAGCTGTATGTTTGTGGCTCTCCCTGGAAACTCCAGGGGGTCAGATGCTCAGGCCCTGAACACAAAATGTCATTGGTTTGGTCTCTACACTCTTATATTTACAAACATTTACAATTTAGAAGGCTTTTAAAGTGCTATGTAAATGTTCTAGAAAGGCTGAGACACAGCAGGTGTCTTTTGAAACTGCAGTGAACTGGATAGGTAGAACGGCAAGGTGACTTAGCATCTGCTTATTCCAACAGTAGTATCTGCAGCAGTGTGCCTCTGGATGGTATGGACAGAAACAAAAAGCTTCACTGTGTGTGTGTGTGTGTTAGAACTTTTATAATATTTTAGCTAGGAACTCAGAAGAAATTAATTTCCTTCTGTTTTACAGGATTGTAAGCTCATGTTGATGCATGCCCTGTACAGTATAGCATGCTTGGCAGATGAATGAGCGGATGGGCACACCTAGCAGGCTCTTTAGGGCTGTTGCACAGCCATAGGCGGGAGGAGATGACGCAGGACCCTGCCTGTTTCCCTCCGTTGCTCAGGCACATTTCACTGCTTCTCCAACTCATCAAATTCTTTCCACCTTGGGGTGCCATGTTGCTGTACCGTCTGCCTGGAATTGCTTTTGCTCAAGAACTGGCTCTTTCAGATAATTAACTAAGTACTAATGTGGAAAAAAAGTGCTTGTTTTCATGTGGACATGTCCCAATCAGAAATTATGTTCTGTTTCTCTCTCTATACTGGTTATTGAGTGACTCTCCAACTAGCATATGAACTACTGAAGGTAGGCTGTTTCATTCTCTGTGATAGCCTTGGTTTACTGGCCCAAACAGTCACTGAACCAGAAGATTCTCCCCAGAGAAGACAACAGCAGGAGGTACGTTGCTGAGGGTCATGTCCTCTTCCTAGAGCATCTCTTGTATACTATTGTAGATCACCCCCAGACCTATGAACCCTGGGCTGACCCTAGAGTCTGGCCTGAGGTTCAGGAAATTCTCTAACTATGTGTGAAATACCTAGGTGCCAGTACCTCTCCTATGGCAGAGCTATGTGCATGGATTAAAGAATCCTTTCTGTATTTGTGTGAGCAGCAGGCAGCAGAACATATTTAGAGTCTGCTCTGGCCCATGAGGTGGAAGGCCCAGGGGCTTGTGTAGAGCTGATATTTTGCTGAGTTAAATGGAACTTGCTCTTTAGAGAGAGTTCTGCTTAGGTTTGGACATTTTGATGCATTGGACTTTGGAAAATTGAAACTTTTCTTCCCCTTTTCTTGTTCACACAATTTGATATTAGCTAGGACTTTTTAAATAGCACTGAAACTGCCCCCAGCCCCTAGGTCAACAGGATGAGGACAGTTCCTTCAAATGGAGGCAAAACTACACCACGTAGCCTCGAAGAATCTTACAACCTAGCCAACAGACACTGTAAAGAGAAGCCACAAACCCTGGGCCTTGGCAGGACAGGGTTTCCCTGGTAGAAGGAAGAGAAGGGAATTCTGGGTAGAGGAAACAGCCCAGACGCTATATGGGAACAGAGGACCAATTCCTGCTTCAGACAGAGCCGGTGGCGACTATCCCTGCCATTTCCAGAGAGATGATCTCATTAGCTACAGAGGGAGGCTTGGGCCATCCTCCCTAGGGATGACCTCCCAAGAAAAGCTGGGTTCTGCTGGGATTCGCTGAGTAACATATCTTTCTTCTGAGTCATTCCCACAATAATGTTCCAGAACACTGTGAGCGCCTGTGCCTGTGTGGTGTAAGTACGACTTATGTATGTGAAGGGGTATGGCTATGTCTTCACTGTAAGGAGAAACCTGATCCCTCATAGCCATAGGGCTTCTGGAGATCCCGCTATCAGGGGTCGGAGTTATGGAATTTACTTCTGTTTAGTTCTCTGCTTCCCTGAAATGACCGAAGTCTTTGCTCTGTTTTCACATCCAAGAGAAAAAAACCACAAGCAGGGATTTCTCAGCCCTACAGGCAGCAATTTCTGTATATGTCCATACAAATACAGTTCTTCTTAGCAACATGATAATGCCCTAGCTCCCCAGATGGGGATAATACAGTCTGGATGCTGTTCATGGGATGGGGGTGTTCAGGACTGCCAGTCCATATTCTTGTGAACATGGCAGGCCATGGAATTGCCCACTGCAATAATTTTTGCATGACTCCCAGCATACAACTCCACACCTGAGCAGTACATAACAAATGAGATACATCCTTTTTGCTTAATAACTGTATTTTTAAATTACTTTGGCCAGATGCTAATGGTTAGGAAGTCTTAGCCATGTTGGTCTGTCCTCTGGGCTTATCTACTGTGTTTACTTACTTGGGGATTCCGGAGTCCTGCTGAGTACAAGGCATGCCCTGTGCTTTCTGGGAGTCAGTGCACAGGCACACTTGATCCACAGGGCCAATAGATAACCTATAGGTAGTTATTATAATGGCTCAACTTGGTGAGAGTCCAGGGGACTGACCTGAGGCCATCAGAGAGCAACTAGCAATCTTAAAGGGTGTTACATGTTGGGGACATCACAGGAACCCTTTATTGCCCTTTTCTTTATTTAGACCAGGCTTCCATGTTTTATCTTTCTTCTCCCTTAAATAAAAACAGATTCTTACCATACTCTTATTAAATAGTGTCAAGTGCTAATATGCTTCTAAGTAAAAGCACCGTTTCAGAACAAGGTAGAGAATGAAAGCTCCCATGACAAACTCTCCTACTTGTAACACAAACATCCATCAATACCAAAATCCAAAAAATTGGTATCAGAATACTAATTTTTTCAAGCATGGGGGGAGGTCAGTGTAGGCAAGCCTTCCCCGTGGCATTACTCTGTGGTGTGTGTAGGGATTTCATAGTGTGCTGGATAAATTTTGCTGGTTTTGCTATGCCAAATATGCATAAGCCCAGTTTGTGAATCAGTAGCTAAGAAGTGAGTTTTCTGTGTTTCTTGATGCTTGTGTGTTTGAATTTTAAGCTTTGTAGTGATTGTTCTCATCTGTATGGAGACAGAGCAGTAATTCTCCACACAGCCACTAGGCAAATATAATTACACCCGAATTTTCTACCTCTACAAATTCTGAGAAACTGTGCACATAGGGTTCTAAGTTGGTTCCCATATGTTAATACTGTGACTTTTCACTGCCAGATTCCTGACTGCTGCAATTGCATTTGGGAGCACTAACTAGTGTAGGGAGGAGCCCTCTAAATCACAAACTGTAGCATTTCGATCTCAGAAGAATGAAACACAGGGTTACTCAGCACAGGGTTATAGTGATTCCTTTGTAACTAATTCCTTCTCATGACCTGTGACTCACAACCTCCTGGTGAATGCTTGCTTCTGAGCTCCGTCCTCATGGAGAACAAGTGCTGATGGGACCAATCATGGTCTCTAAAAAACAATCCTGGAAACATCTCCTTGTCTGAGGCCAATGTGGGGTGCTTCCAAAATCTTGATCCCTGCATATAGTGGAAGAGGGAAGGAGAGGAAAGAAGGGTAGGAGAGAGGGAGGGAGGAGGGAGGGAGGGAGGGAGGAGGGAGGGAGGGAGGGATTTGTTAAGTTGAAGATACCATCTGGAGCCAGTAGATGTCACTGTCGCCAGTCGGCTCACCACCTGTCCAGCTGACAGCACAGCCTTAAGGCATTTCCATGATCTAGGAGACCTCACAAGGAGCACTGTGCAGAAGCATACAGCACAAAAAGGACTCTGTGACAAAGTGGGTAACAACTGTGTGGTGGGTAAGGGCTCAGCGTTCGCGGGTTAGACCAAGGGGCACAGAGGGCTGTAAAAGTCCGGCCCATGGGCTCTTCTTGGGCGCTCAAATAAGAGGCTTGCCATGCCCAGCTGCCTGTTTGCACTTTCCAGGCAAGGAAGAGGAGTGGAGGAGCAGTAACACGCACATGGATTCCGTGCCCACAGGAAGAAGAAGAAGAACTAGTGCACTTGCCCTCGTAGAGGAGCCCGGTTAATCCTACTTCCTGGGTGGGGCTCCACTCATGCTGCGGATCCGGAAACCCGCCAAGTTCCCAGGGATCAGTGCCCGGGGTGGGGCCGGCAGAGAAGTCTCATAAGCCATAGCTAATGCTGCACAACTGCCGGAGGCTTGTGGCCCACAAAAGCTTCCCAGAAGAGTCACACCCAGGAAGACCCAGTGTTTAGAAACACTATCCTGTGGAAGCTTTTTTCTTTTTTCTTTTTTCTTTTCCCTAGGTGGCCACACAGTTGGCATCATCTGGGCTCGCTTTTATTTTCTGATTATGGTTCTGTATTTCTTGGTTAAATTGCTCCTTTTCTTTCTACAGTATCCTACAATTTTTAATATCATTGCTATTGTGTGTAATCAAATTCTTCTGCCATTCATACTGAAAACGATAATTTGAGTAGAAGAGACAACGGCCTGGATGAATTACAGTCCAGCTACACTGAGACCAAGAGCACAGGGTAGCATTAACAGTGTTGATGAGATCCAGAGTGCTGTCACTGAGCGAGACTCCTTGGGAAGAACAAGAAAACTGTTGATTGGTGTGCTGTTCTGAATTCTAATGAAGAGAGAAGCCTGGAAGTCTCCTACTGAGGGCTGCTGGCTATTTCCCTTTGAGCTAGGTTTTTTTTTTTTTTTTTTTTTCTTTTTTTTTTAAGGGCTGGATAGCTGCTTTTCTCCTGCTGGCTGAGCTGGAATTAGCAGCTGGGTGAATGAATGGAAATTCTTTCTGCTATGGGCACATTTGGACAGATTCCAGTCTTTCTGCTTCTACTTGAAGGA
Organism: Acomys russatus; assembly: GCF_903995435.1. Classification (NCBI taxonomy): domain Eukaryota; kingdom Metazoa; phylum Chordata; class Mammalia; order Rodentia; family Muridae; genus Acomys; species Acomys russatus. The sequence continues at coordinate 727,587 of NC_067144.1, read as the reverse complement.
ATTAGATGCATGACAGGATCCAAGTGCTATGCAATAGCTAGTGTATACACCTTGTCTAAGATGGTTCTGAGTGGACTGGAGAGAATATGGTTCTCACTAAAGCACTCCTGTGGCAAAAGCAGGCAAATATCTGTGAAGCTAAGGTCAACCTTGTCTCTATAGAAGCTTTCAGGCTGGCCAGAGCTACATAGTGTGACCCTGTCTCAAACAAAACAAAATGAAACAAAAATAAAACCAGAAGAAAAGTAAGGAACACTTCAGTCAGGGAAAAGATAGACACAACCAGTACTGAGTACTGCTTACTCAAACTAGCCCTGGGTTTTATTCACTAGCTAGATGTGAGACCTAGATGTGAAATCTAGCTTTAGGCTAGAAATACACCAGTGGACATTGTAGACAAAAATCATAGGAAGCAAAATGGTTAGTGGGAAGAGACACAAAACAATGTTGCTGCTGCAGCTGCTGCAACATGTACATTTCATGAAGAGGAAGTGAAGGAAGGGAGGAGGACAGAAACACTGGATGGGATGGATGCTCATGGATCTCTAACAGGAGGCTAAGGTAGGAGCCAGTACATGGGACATATGAGGGAGCAGCAGCAGAAACAGTAGGTGACACCAGCCATGCAGTAGATCTCGAGGCAGGAACCCTGAGGAGGTGGTGTGGTGACAGAGTGACCAAAGCCAATGCAGAGCTGGGCCAGATGGGGAACCCATTCCTCAGTGGAAAGTACTAGGGTTACCCTTCTAGGAGAGGTCATTGAATAAAGGACAGACAGACTAATTTTTGTAGGAGGTTGATAAAGAGGCAGCTGCAAGGATCTTGGTGAGAGATTATGGGAAATAAGCCTGGGAGGCAGCAGGAGATGTAAGAAATGGTCACCTCTTGACTATGTTTGAGATGAATATACTACAAGACTTAGCCCAGTGCTGTGTCCACTAGATTTGGTTCAAGAGGGAGGTCACTTGTTAAATAAACAGGAGCTCTGCCACATAGTCACCAAAACAGTGTTGTCTCAAAGTCAACTATGATGGGAATATTTATCCCATGGAAATGAGCAATATTCCCTTTGCAGATAGGTCTTCTTAGGACATCCTACATGGGAGAGGAGAGAAAGGAGTGACTTTGGGAAGGGCTGTCCTTGCTGATAAGCTAAGTCTGCACTAGCTCATGGATTTGGAGACCGTCATCCATTTAAAAATTTTTTTTATTAATTTATTCTTGTTACATCTCAATGGTTGTCCCATCCCTTGTATCCTCCCATTCTTCCCTCCCTCCCATTTTCCCCTTATTCCCCTTCCCCTATGACTGTTCCTGAGGGGGAGTTCCTCCTGTATTGTGCATTGAAATATTTGCCGTGTGGGAATGGCTCTTCTCTAAGAAGCCAACCTTTCTACCTAGGTTGATTCTATCCATGCCATGCTTCTCCAGAGTTAAACAGCGTGAAATGTATGATTAAAGCAACCATATACTTCAGACCCATATTTTATCTTCTAGATTTTTAGACATGTTTCATGAATATTTGACTACTCTGGCCCATTTTTAAACTGTTCTGGACAAAAAACACACTGTTGTAAACCTTTTCCCAGCACATTCTCCACTTTCTTATTTTTTTTGTCCTATTAAAAATGTCAACAAATTAAAATCTATGATCTCAAACATTTTGAAAAACATCATACAATGCACCATGATGTTCAAGAGTAATGATTTGGCATTGTGCATAGTTTTTTTTTTTAAACTTGCATACATTTGGTTTACAATTCACCTTCCTTGTTAGCATGAGCATTTGAGTGTAAACTTCAATGAGGGCTTGGCTCTAGTTGGGCTATGTATGGCCAAGACTCTAGTGTCCAGAAAATTTCCACCATCCTTTCAAATGGGCAGAATTAGAGTAACTTAGAGTCTTCAAAATTTCCAATTGGGGATAACAAAAATTTTTACAAGAGTTGTTATTCTTTTGGTAAAGATTGCAGAACTATTGCCTACTACATGGCTTGACATAGACATCCCATGTTTATTGCTATGATGTCCTAGGGACAGGGAGTTCAGACTTCTCAATTAAGGCTGAGGCATCCAAGCACCCAGGCCCTGGAGCCAGGAAGTCTAGGTACCAGCCCCATCTGACCTTAATACACTTCTTTGGCTGAGAAAAGCCAAGGTTTTAAGTCAATCTTACTGGGAATTTTTCAAGGACTAGCTGCCCTGGGCCCATATATTCCCTGTGCAATGCCGTGCAATGGGACTGCATCTCTGGTTCTTCTTCTCAGAGAGTGAACACTTTATGGCCCATGATATGGGCTATACCCTGACTGTTAGGGAGGCACAGTTTTGGACACGGGCCAAGCTAGGTTTGTGTATCTCTCAACAGGTACCAGCTGTGTGGTTGGCTCATGGTTTGTTTTTTCCTCCCTAGAACAGTCTAACAGAGTTTTGATGGCCAATATAGAGAACATTAAAGCTAGGAAGTGGTTATTGATTTGGGGCTCAAAACCAGAAAAGTATTTGGGAGTGTGTGTGTAGCATTATTGATGTGCCCTTGCCTAAGAAGTACTACTCCAATTAATCTGGCACCTGCAGCCATGATCAGTTGGAGTCAGGGCAACACTGTGATGGAGTAAAAGAACTAGTCTTTTTTTTTTTTTTTTTTTTTTTTTTTTAAAGTAAACATGGCCCTTTACATATAGGCAGGAAAACTGAGGAGGCCAGAACACACATATGGCTAATAGTGACTTCTGTCACACCAAGAGGTTGATATAGATAATAAGCAAAAGGCCTCCCACCTGGTATGGACTCTAAACAGAGACAGGATGTGGTGATGTATTTGCTGAGGCTCCAGCTATAGCTGCAGATTGTGTTCTTTTTTTGAGGTGGCTGCAGAGAAAACTCTGACTCCCAATCCACCAGATCATCAAAGACGTCCTGGCTGTGCCTGCAGTCAGGTCCACAAGAGACTGCCACTCAGGTGGCTGACAACAGCTCCAGCATGAAGTTATTCACAGCTTATTTAGGTGAGAATTTGGTGCTCTTGGGTATCATTGACTTGGACTGATAGTTTCAGGACTTGGAAGGTAGACCCACAAAGAGGAATGGTTGCTTCTCTCTGAGCAGCACCCTGTGCCATGTGTGTCACAGTATGAGGACTGACTTATATGTCAGGTTGTGAGATGCCTCTACAGGTGACTAAATTCCAGTCTGGATATGTCTATGAGGAAGTGTGGGGGTAAGATTAACATTGAAATCAGAAGGAAAAAAAAAAGGCTGCTCTCTACAGTGGAAGTGGACTCATCTAGCTGTTTTAAGTAGAACAAAATAAATAGAATAAAAGAGATGCTCTTCTTTACACTGGGTTATCCTGCCTGGAATTCTTTATATCTAGCTTTTTTCTCTTTCTTGTTCTGTAGTAGCATCCAGCTTTCAGAATTAAGCTGAGATGTCAGCTCTGCAAGGTTTTTAGTTTGCCAGCCTTCACAGTTATGAGCCAGTTCTTTATGATAAATCTTTCTGCCTCAGCCTATTTCTATCTCCCTATACACAAGCACACAACACACACACATATGCACACACATAATTTCTATCCTTATTTTTATTATTGGACCCCTACTATGAATATCACATTCCACAGATGTCCAAATCATTTATGTAAAATTACACATTTGCTTACAACCTACACATGGTCTTGTAGATTTTGAATCATCTCTGGATTCTTTAAAAGATCTAATAAACACAAATAGTTGTTATACTGTGTTGTTTAGGGATGAATGATGACAAAAACATTTAAAGATGTGCAAGACAGTTTTACCCCTTAACAGTTGGTTGCATCCACAGATGTGGAGCCTGAGGTGATAGAGGGTCTACTCCACATCTGTACCCATTGATCCATCTTTCTTCACACCCATACCAAATAATGGAATGTAAGAGTCTAACTCTTGTCTGGTCTGGAGGAGCTTGACTGATGACTCATTACCTCACATCCTGACATCACCATCTGGAGGGGTGGAGACTCCGGTCGTTTCTGTGAAGTAGTGTCTGGAAAGCTGGTGTGCAGTTCACTCACACACCTGGAGAAATAGGTGTGTGAGTGAACTGCATAGTGAAACGCTTAGCACACAGGTCTTCTTTTGGCAGTATAAGGCTAGAAGGACACAGATCACCACCTCATACCTCACTTTGATTGTTCAGAACTAATATATAGAGAGATAATTCATGAGAAACAAACCAGCAATTGTGCATGTGAGGCTGTGACGTCAAGTGATAGGGAAATTTTTGGTGTTATCATAGCTGCTTCTAAGTTTAATTCTATGTATATTTTAAGAAAATCAGGACCAGTGCTCTATGAACTACATAATTTTGGCCAGAGACATGTTTAAGACTTCTCTTTGGCTAAAAAAAAAATCTTTCATAACTCTTAGATCAGACATAAAAGCAATATAAACAAGCTTATTTATTCCACCTACCCAGCCATCGACTGAGCTCAGGGCAGAACATTCAGAAGCTTACTTAGGAAAATGAAAAGGTTAATTCAGAACTGCTAACACCTTGTAGTAATGCCTTGTGCTTAGTGAGACAGTGTGCTGTAGGGCAGTGAAGAGTACGGTAGACATGAATAAATAGAAACATGTCTGTAGCAGGCAGCCTTCTCCCGGGCACACTGTGACTCATCAGACACCCTACATTCAGTTGTCTGGAAGAGAAATTTCAGGCTGTGTTTTCCATTCAAACTGCAAGAGTTTTTATTCCCTATTAATCAATTTTTTTGTTTGAATTTCTGCTTTCAGATCATATTTATTTTTTATTAATTTTATTAATTTCTTTAGAGTACAATTCAATTGTTATCCCCTCACTGTTCCTCCCTCATTCCCTCTTTCACCTAATTCCAGTCCCCTAGGTCTATGATAGGAAGGGATCTCCTCCCTCACAATATGGTCACAACCTGTCAAGTCTCATACTGGTAGCCTGCTTATCCTTTCTCTGAATGTCAACAGGCCACCCCAGCAAGGGGGAAGTGGTCAAATATGGGGCCCCAGAGTTAATGTCAGAGTCAGTCCTCACTCTCCACTCAACTGTGGAGAATGCCTTGTCTATTGGCTAGATCTGAATAGGGGTTCAATGTTTCTTGCATGTATTGTCTTTGGTTGCTGCAGTAGGTTAGGCAGACTCCCCTGGGTCCAGATCCACTTGTCATGATGTTCTTCTTGTGTGTTTCTAGAATCTTATGGATCCTTCTATTTTTCCATTCTCCAATATTTCCCTCACCTAGAGTCCCAATAGGAAGTCCTTGCATCTACCCCAATTTCTTGTAAGTGAAGACTTTCATGTGACATCCCTTTTGGGCTCGTGTCCAATTATAAGTGAGTATATACCATGTGAGTCTTTCTGGGTCTGGGTAAACTCGCTCAGTATGATTATTTCTAGTTCCATCTATTTGCCTGTAAATTTCAGGATTTCCTTGTTTTTAATAGCTGAGTAGTATTCCATAGTATAAATGTACAACAGTTTTTTTTTTTTATCTATTCTTTGAGTAAGGGACATTTAGGCTGTTGCCATGTTATGGCTATTACGAATAAAGCTGCTATGAACATGGTTCAGTATATGTCCTTGCTGTGTAGTGGAGCATCTTCTGGGTATATTCCAAGGAACGGAATAGCTGGGTCTTGAGGAAGCCCTATTTCCAGTTTTCTGAGAAGGCACCAGGTTGATTTTGAAAGTGGTTGTACAAATTTGCATTCCCACCAGCAATGAAGGAGTGTTATCCTTTCTCCACATCCTCACCGGCATGTACTGTCATTTGAGTTTTTGAACTTAGCCATTCTGATGGGTGTAAGATGAACTCTTAGAGTCGTTTTGATTTGCATTTCTCTGATGACTAAGGATGTTGAGTATTTCTTTAAGTGTTTCTCATCTATTCGATATTCCTCTGTAGAGAATTCTCCGTTGAATTCTGAGCCTGATTTCTTAATTGGGCTATTTGGTTTGGTGGAGTTTAATTTCTTGATCTCTTTAGATATTTTGGACATTAGACCTATGTTGGATGTTGGGTTGGTGAAGATCCTTTCCCAGTCTGGAGGCTATTGCTTTGTTCTGTTGACAGAGTTTTCTGCCTTACAGAAGCTTCTCAGCCTCATGAAGTTCCATTTATTAATTGTTGACCTTAGAGCCTGTACTGTTTGAGTTCTGTTCAGGAAATCGTCTCCTGTGCCAATGAGTTCCAGGATCTTCCCCACTTTTTCTGCTAACAGATTTAGCATGTCTGGTTTTATGTTGAGGTCTTTAATCAATTTGGACTTGAGTTTTGTGCGTGGTGATAAATATGGGTCTACTTGCATCTTTTTACATGTAGACCTCCAGTTAGATTAGCATCATGTGTTGAAGATGCTATCCTCTTTCCATTGAATAGATTTGGCTTCTTTGTCAAATATCAAGTGTCAAAATGTGTGTGTATTTATTTCTGTGCCTTCAATTTGATTCCATTGGTCAACCAGCCTGTGCAATGCCAGTACCATGCTGTTTTAATTACTGTTGCTCTATAGTACAGCTTGAGATCATGAATGGAGATTCCTCTGGAGGATCTTTTATTGTAGAGGATTGATTTAGCTATTCTGGGTTTTTTGTTTTTCCATGTGAAATTGAGAATTGATCTTTTAATGTCTTTAAAAAATGTGTAGGTATTTTGATAAGGATTGCATTGAAGCTGTAAATTGCCTTTGGTAAGATGAGCATTTTTACTATGTTAATCCTCCCCACCCATGAACAAGGAAGATAATTTCATCTTCTGATGTCATCTTCAATCTCCTTCTTCAGATATTTGAAGTTTTTTTTCAAACAAGTCTTTCACTTGCTTGATTAGAGTTGTTCCTAGATACCTTATATTGTTTGCGACTATCGTGAAGGGTATAGTTTCCCTAATTTCTTTCTCAGAACTTTTGTTGTTTGTATACAGGAAGGCTACTGACTTTTTTGAGTTAATTTTGTATTCAGCCACTTTGCTGAAGGTGTTTATAAATTGTAGGAGTTCTCTGGTGGAATTTTGGGGGTCACTTATGTACACTATCTATCATCTGTGAATAGAGATAATTTGATTCTTTTTCCACTTATATCCCTTTGATCTCCTTTTGTTCTCTTATTGCCCTGGATAGAACTTCAAGAACTATATTGAAGAGTTATGGAGAGAGTAGGCAGCTTTGTCTGGTGCCTGATTTTAGAGGAATTTCCTTGAGTTTCTCTCCATTTAATTTGGTGTTGGCTATTGCTTTGCTGTATATAGCCTTTATTACGTGCCCTTTATCCCTAATCTTTCCAAAACTTTAAACATGAATGGGTGTTGGATTTTGTTGAATGATTCTTCAGCATCCAAGGAGATGATTATGTGGTTTTTTCTTTCAGTTTGTTTATATGATGGATAACATTGATGAATTTCTGTATATTGAGCCATATCTGAATGCCTGGAATAGAGCCTACTTGGTCATGGTGAACAATATCTTTGATGTGTTTTTGGATTTGGTTTGCAAGTATTTTATTGAGTATTTTTGCATCAATGTTCATAAGAGAAATTGGTCTGAAATTCTCTTTTCTTTTTTGGGTCTTTGTGATGTTTAGGTATCAAGGTGACTGTGGCCTCATAGGAGGAGTTTGGTAATGTTCCATCCACTTCTATTTTGTGGAGTAGCTTGAAGAGTATCGGTATTAGCTCTTCTTTGCAGATCTGATAAAATTCTACTCTGAAACCATCTGTCCCTGGACTTTTTTTTTTGTTGGGAGACTATTAATAACCGGTTCTATTTCTGTATAGAGAAATAGGACTATTTAATGTTTATCTGACCTTGATTCAACTTTGGCAAGTGGAAACAATCAAGAAAGTTGTTCATTTCCCTTAGATTTTCAAATTTAGTGGCATACAAGACTTTTAAGTAGGACCTTATGGATACTTTGTATTTCTTCAGTGTCTGTTGTTATGTCTCCCTTTTCATTTCTGATTTTGTTGATTTGGATAGTGTCTCTCTGCCTTTTAGTTAGTTTGGCTAGTGGTTTGTCTATCTTGTTGATTTTCTGAAAGAACCAGTTCATGGTTTTGTTGATTCTTTGAATTGTTCTTTTTGTTTCTAATTTATTAATTTCAACCCTGAGTTTGCTTATTTCCAGATGTCTACTCCTTTTGGGTGTTTCTGCTTCTTTTTTTCCCTAGGGCTTCCAGATGTGTCATTAGGTTGCCTATATGAAATGTTTTCAGTTTCTTTATGAAGGCACTTAGTGCTATGAATGTTCCTCTTAGCACTGCTTTTAGTGTGCCCCATAAATTTGGGTATGTTGTTCCTTCATTTTCATTGAATTTTAGGAAGTCCTTAATTTCTTTCTTTATTTCTTCCCTGACCCAGTTGTCATTAAGTAGAGAGTTGTTTAGTTTCCATGTGTGTGTGGGTTTTTTATTATTTCTCTTATTGTTGAAGTCCAGTTTTAGTCTATGGTGATCTGATAGGATACAAGGTATTATTATTTAATCTTTTTGTATCTGTTCAGGCTTGTTTTGTGACCTATTATATGATCAGTTTTGGAGAATGTTCCACGAGGTGCTGAGAAGAAGGTATAATCCTTCGTATTTCAGTGAGAAGTTCTGTAGATATCAGTTAATCCATTTGATTCATGATATTGGCTAATGTCATTGTTTCTTGATTTAGTTTCTGTTTCGTTGACCTATCCTTTGATGAAAGAGGGGTGTTGAAGTCTCCCACTATCAAAGTGTGGGGTCAATGTGTAGAGTATGCTTTGTTAATATTTCTTTTACAAATGTGGGTGCCTTTGTATTGGGAGTGTAGATGTTCAGAATTGTGATGTCATCTTGGTTGATTTTACCTATGATGAGTGTGAAGTGTCCTTTCTCATCTCTTTTGATTAATTTTGGTTTAAAATATAATTTATTAGATATTAAAATGGCTACACCAGTTTTCTTCCTGTGTCCATTTGCTTGGAATATCTTTTTCAGCCTTTTACCCTGAGGTATTGTCTATCCTTGTGGCTGAGATGTGTTTCTTGGATGCAGAAGAATGTGGTGTCTGGTTTATGCATCCATTCAGTTAGTCTGTGTCTTTTTATTGGAAAATTGAGACCATTGATGATGATAGATATTAATGACCAGTGACTGTTAAGTCCCTTGATTTTGATGTTGGTTGCAGTAGAGTTTTTGTGTGGTTATGTTTTTGTGACAGTGTAGTTATCTATTTCCTGTGTAGTTTTGGTTGTAGTTTATCACTTTGGGTTGCAGTTTTCCTTCTAGTAACTTCTGTAAGGCCGGATTTGTAGTTAGGTACTGTTTGAATTTGTTTTCCTCATTAAATATCTTGTTTTTTCCATCAATGGCTATTGAAAATTTCACTGGATAGAGTAGCCTTGCCTAACATCTGTGGTCTCTTAGGGTTTGCAGGATCTCTGTCCAGGCCCTTCTGGCTTTTATGGTCGCTGCTGAGAAGTCGGGTGTAATTCTGATAGGTTTGACATTATGTTACTTGGTCTCTTTCCCTTGCTGCTTTTTCTTTATTCTGTATATTTTGTGTTTTGATTGTTATGTTGCAGGAGGATTTTCTTTTCTAGTCTATTCTATTTGGTGTTCTGTAGGCCTCTTGTATGTTTATATGCATCTCTTTCCTTAAGTTGAGGAAATTTTCTTCTATGATTTTGTTGACGATATTTCCTGGGCCTTGGAGCTGGGTGTCTTCTCTGTCCTCAATTCCTATTATCCTCAGATTTCATCTTTTCATGGTGTCCTTGATTTCTTGGGTGTTTCATGTCAGGAATTTTTCAGATTTAGAATTTTCCTTAATGGTTCCCTCAAGTTCTACCACAGCATCTTCTATGGCTGAGATTCATTCCTTCATCTTTTGAATTCTGTTAGCAAAGCTTAGGTCTGCATTACTTGCTTGCTTCTCTGAGTTCTCTTGTTTCCGGCTTTCTCCTGTCTGTGTTTTTATCATTGTTTCCATTTTCATCTTCAGATCTTGAACTGTTTTATTAATTTCCTTCATCTGATTGTCTTTTCATGAATTTCTTCCAGTTCCTTTCTATAGGGCTTTCTAATGTCTTCAATCTGGCTGCATTTTATTGCATTTGTTTATAGATTTGTTTCACTTCCTCCATATTATTTTCATTACTATAGATTTGAGGTCAATTCTTGTGTTTCGATTGTGTTTGAATTCTCAAGGTTGATTTCTTTGGGATAGTTGGGATCTGAAAATGCCATATTGTTTTGTTTTTTGTTGTTTATGTTTTTTACTTTGACCTCTAGTCATCTTGATGTCTCTGATGCTGGGACCTCGATCCACGCTCTCCATTCCCCCTGGGCCAGAAGACCCACAGATCGGTCAGAGAGTGATACAAAGGGCACTGGGGAGGCAAGCACGCACACTTGGCACTGGGTGTTGGCTTTGTGCCCATGTGGTCACTTGCCTCCGAGGCTTTCTCAGGACTTGCGGGTCTGTCTGAGGTCAGAACCACCCATTTTCCTGCATTTTTTTCTGGGCCAGCAGATCCAGACTGGAGTTACACTGCCTACAGTTTAGTCTCAGATACCAAGCTCCCGATTATCACAGGCAGGAGTCAGTCCAGATGCTGGTAAGTGTGCACCCTTCCTCTGTGTTCTTAGATTGGTCAACCTGAGTGCATAGCTTTTGAGCTGTTACTGGAAGGTGTGTCCACAGCTGCTTGGGTCCCCATGTGGGCCCTCAGTCCCTCAGTGGACTGGCAGGCCCTGATCCTTTCTCTTCAGTCCCCTTGGGCCAGTGGGCCCACAGATCTGTTAAGGAGGGAGACTGAGAGCACAGGGGAAGCAAGCAAGCATGCTTGGCACTGGGCTTTGGCTTTATGCTCATGTGATTGCCTTCTACTGGGCTTTCTCAGGACTTGCAGGTCAGTCTGAGGACAGAACCACCTGTTTTCCTTGGGACCAGCAACTCAAGCCTGCTGGGGCTGGTAGCTAGGTTCCTGCCCGTCCTGTTCAGAGTACACACAACTGTGGATGGATAACATGTCCACAGTGGCCTGGGCTCCTGTGTGACATCTGGAGCTTTCTATGGACTGACACAGGGTGGGTAGGTGGGGTCTGAAGACCCCACCCATTTCCCTGGGATTTTCCCAGGCCAGCTCTGGTGCTTCACTGCCTGGAGTTCAGTCCCATATACCGAGTTTGTGCTATAGGTTACTGCTGCAGTTCGCTGTTCATAGGCAGGTTCCGGTCCAGGCTCTGCCAGATGTGCCTGTGGTCTGTACTGTGTGGAGCCCTCTCACTTAGTGATTCTAGGTATTGAAGTCTGTAGCTCCCAAGAGGGTCCTTAGTCTCCTTCCTGTAGATCAGATACAGTGGGTGGTCTGTGCTGTCATCTTGGAAATCCCCTATTAATCAATTATGATGCTTTAAACACAACTGTGTGCCCAAAGATTCCATATCTCTTCCTTCTTCCCTCTTTCTCATTAAATCTGTTTTTACATTTCTTCTTTCCAACTCACTTGTAGTCTAAGGGTCTCCCTGCTTCTCTCCCTCTTCCCTCATCTTTGTTTTTTTTTCCCCTTTCCTCTCTCTGTGCTTTGGTCTCCATATTCCCTTGCCTCCTTCTAATTTACTATGTAATCCAGTCTGTACTTGAACTCACAGTTCTTTTGCTTCAGCCTTCTGAGTTCTGGGATTACAGGCATCCATGACTATACAGGACCTTCAATTCAGTTGTGATATTAACCATCCTGCATATTTTCCAAATTTAATGCTCAGTTTCACAAAGCACCCTCATTTTAGAAAGGTCCACACATAGCCTTCGCTTTTGTCCAATTTGGCTACAAGTTGGGTATACCCATGACCCCTCCCTAAGTGACATGATTGGCTGTAATGGATGACAAAACTTGAAACACTGTACTTTCCAGCTGTTGGAAGGATATAATTTAGAAACAGGTGAACCAGAGGGTCTACCTGGTCAGGTATGAGAGAAGTTTTGTCACAGATTTTATACCTTCCCTGGGGCCAATCTTCCCATCACTTTGGTGCCCTTAATGGCTACTTTGCTTAGGGACTTTATGGGGTTCCATTGTGTAGGCACTCTTGACTGAATCCTTGGTGTGATTGAATTCACAGAGGTCAGGCATGGGGCTGAAAGTTTTAGTCTTCTAATCATTATGTAGGTTCTTTTAACACTCAAGAGCAAACTTGCAGATCTTAATTAAGTGGTTTACTCACTCAAAATCAGCATAATTCAGATATGACAGAAAGGACATGATCAGGGGCTCTACATGGTATGTATTTAACTCCTTTCCTATGGTGTCTACAAAGAGGGAGTATTTCTCCAAAGGGCCTGGCAGTATAACTTTGCCCTCTAATGAGGCTTTTCAGTCATAAGACTCAGCAGTCCTGGGCATGTGCTTCCCCCTTATACTTCAGCTAGTTGTGGCCAAGGTAGACTTGTACCTTGGCAGGAAGGGTCTAACTGCATTTATACATACAAATACAGTTATGTATATTACCTAAATGTTTAATATATTCATTATTGATATTTGATACTAAATATATTGATATTATAGAGAAAACAATGTATATAATTAATAAATAGCACACATTTGAAATATTGAATATATACTAATAAATTTTAAAATATTATCCTTTGCTATATTCAGAGGATTGATTCCGGGATCTCCCCAAATATACTAAAGTCTGAGAATGTCCAAGTCCCTAACACAAAATAACATGATATCTGCATATCATCTTCATTCATCTTCTATTAAGCTTTAACAGTCTTTGGATTATTTGTAATACCTCTCACATTATGATGGATCCAGCTGCAAGCTGGCCATGTGGTTGGTGGGCCAATTGGTAACATCCTTAAGGAAGCAGGCAAGTGGGTGTCTATGGTTCTACCTGTGCTGTGTACCAGAAGGCAGGTCTCTATTTGTCTTCTTTCTCTTGGTATGCTCTGAGTGGTTGTAGGTGTGTCTTTGTGTGTCTATGGCCTGCCCATGCTGTGGAGTGGAGGGCAGGTATGTGGGCATCTTTCTGCACTTACCCCCCCCTTGGAGTGGCAGAGTACAGACTTCTGTCTGTATTCCTTCTCCCACACAGTACTACCTAGATTTGATTTTTATGTCCTAGGCATAAAACATCTTTGGTCACCAAGCCAGCTATCAAGCTAGGAAGAACAAAAGGCTGCCGTCTGCTCTTCCCCTGACTGATACAAGAACACCACCACCAACCAGTTGTCCCTTTATCTTTTGCCAGGGAGCATGGCAACTCTTATAAAGAAAAACATTTAAACAGGGCTAGCATGCAGAGGATTAGTTCATTAACATGCAAAGGGTTAGTTTTTATTTGAAGAGTGTTGGGAAATCATTGTGAGGCAGGCAAACATAAGGGATGTCTTGGCAGCTTAGGTTAATATACCACTCTGACCCCCTATGAATAATATATGCAGAAACTTCTTAATGGTATAGGAATCCCTGCTTTCATCAAGCTGATATGCACCTGCTTTAAAGATTGGAAATAAGTTATTTCTCCTTAGGATCTCCTTGATAACTCCTGGTTCCTATTTAAAGCTAAATATATCTTCTTTATTTAATATTGTTTCTGCTTTTTGTATCAAAATAAAACTTTTAATCTTTGACTCCTACACAAGTGCTACATATGTCACATATACACATACATCACCACCAATAAACATCTTTTTAAGCCTGCTTAAAAGCATACAAATGCCTATTTTGCTTTATTACATCATAATTATATTTTATTTTTTAGTGTATTTGAGGCAATAGCTTATTTCAATTCTTTGAGCTTTAAGGAAAAATTGCAGAGAGAAACAATCAACTAAGTGAAAACATAGAAAGGCTATTGATAAATAAAGAAGTTCTTGGTAAACAATTATAAACTATGTTGTAAAATGTTATAAGAACTAAAAGATGAATGACATGGATGTAACAATGTAATTAAGTTCCCTAAAATCTAACACTCTGAGATAAAACTAATGCCTGGTTTTATGTCTACAACAGTAAGATTTTCTTTATAAAATTTATACAAAGACTGGCTCAAAAACTAGACACTTTATGCTTTATCATTTTCTGGATCAATCATCTAAAACTAGGTGATCAGATTTTGTCCAAATGATCTTCACATTTTTACCTTGAGGTGAAGTTATCACTTGACAGAAACTGCTCCTATAACAGTATAAACATTCTATTACAGAGAATTGTTTCTATTTTGGAAATTCATTATAAATTATAAATGTATAAATCTGTTAATTTGGTCCATTATATAACACTTTCACTGGTTTTATAATAATCAGTCCTATAGGTTGATTAGTAAATAGAGCAATAGCTCTAATTGTTAAAATTGGATAAAGCCTTTAGTATTCATATTCTAAAATACTCCAATTAGATCTTCTAAATATATGGTTTTCAAAGTTTATGTTTTGAAAACATGCTTGGGTTCTACAAATATAACCACTACACATTCTAACAAAATTAAATAAAAACTGTGAAGTAAAGAAAAACATACACTGTTATAAATGAATCTTAAATACAACAACTAAAAATTCAAACTTGGTTATAGAGCATTTTCCCAGTGAAGTCTTTTATTTTATTTTTTTTGATTTTTTTTATTAATTTATTCTTGTTACATCTCAATGTTTATCCGATCCCTTATATCCTCCCATTCCTCCCCTCCCATTTTTGCATTATTCCCCTCCCCTATGACTGTTCCTGAGGGGGATTACCTCCCCCTATATATTCTCATAGGGGTATCAAGTCTCTTCTTGGCTACCTGCTGTCCTTCCTCTGAGTGCCACCAGGTCTCCCCCTCCAGGGGACATGGTCAAATGTGAGGCACCATAGTACGTGAGAAAGTCATATCACACTCTCCACTCAACTGTGGAGAATATTCTGACCATTGGCTAGATCTGGGAAGGGGTTTAAAGTTTACGTCCTGTATTGTCCTTGGCTGGTGCCTTAGTTTGAGTGGGACCCCTGGGCCCAAATCTGCCTATCATATTGTTCTACTTGTAGATTTCTAGGACCCTCTGTATCCTTTTATTTTGCTATTCTCCCATGCATCTCTCATTTAGAGTCCCAATAGGATGCCTTCCCCTCTGTCCCAGTTTCCTGGTAAGTGAAGGCTTTCGTGAGACATGCCCCTTGGGCTAGTATGCAGATATAAGTGAGTATATACCATTTGATTATTTTTGCTTCTGGGTTAACTCACTCATTATGATCATTTCTAGCTCAATCCATTTATCCACAAATTTCGGGAATTCCTTGTTTTTAATAGCTGAGTAGTATTTCATAGTGTATATGTACCACAGTTTCTTTATCCATTCTTCTACTGAGGGCCACTTAGGCTGTTTCCATGTTCTGGCTATTATGAATAAGGCTGCTATGAACATGGTTGAGCAAATTTTCTTGTTGTGTGCTGGAGCATCTTCTGGGTATATTCCAAGGAGTGGAATAGCTGGGTCTTGAGGAAGCCCTATTCCCATTTTTCTGAGATAGCACCAGATAGATTTCCAAAGGGGCTGCACTAGTTTGCATTCCCACCAGCAATGAAGGAGTGTTCCTCTCTCCCCACATCCTCGCCAGCATGTGGTGTCGCTTGAGTTTTTGATCTTAGCCATTCTGATGGGTGTAAGATGGAATCTCAGAGTTGTTTGATTTGCATTTCCCTGATGACTAAGGAGGTTGAGCATTTCTTTAAGTGTTTCTCAGCCATTTGATACTCCTCTGTTGAGAATTCTCTGTTTAGTTCCAAGCCCCATTTCTCAATTGGGTTATTCGGTTTGGTGGTGTTTAATTTCTGAGTTCTTTATATATTTTGGATATTAGACCTTTGTCAGATGTAGGGTTGGTGAAGATTTTTTCCCAGTCTGTAGGCTGTCGCTTTGTTCTCTTGACAGTGTCTCCTGCCTTACAGAAGCTTCTCAGCCTCATGAGGTCCCATTTATTAATGGTTGACATTAAGGCCTGGGCTGTTGGTGTTCTGTTCAGGAAGTTGTCTCCTGTGCCAATATGTTCCAGGCTCTTTCCCACTTTTTCCTCTAAGTGGCTTAGTGTCTCTGGTTTTATGTTGAGGTCTTTAATCCACTTGGATTTGAGTTTTGTGCAAGGTGACAAATATGGGTCCAGTTTCATTTTTTTACACATAGACCTCCAGTTAGACCAGCACCATTTGTTGAAGATGCTATCCTTTTTCCGTTGAATGGATTTGGCTTCTTTGTCAAAAATCAAGTGACCATATGTGTGTGGATTCATATCTGGGTCTTCGATTCGATTCCACTGATCAACCAGCCTGTTGCTGTGCCAGTACCAAGCTGTTTTAATTACTATTGCTTTATAGTACAGTTTGAAATCAGGTATGGAGATTCCTCTGGAGCACCTTTTATTGTACAAGATTGTTTTAGCTATTCTGGGTTTTTTGTTTTTCCATATGAAGTTCAGAATTGAACTTTCAATGTCTTTAAAAAATTGTGTAGGTATTTTGATAGGGATTGCATTGAATCTGTAGATTGCTTTTGGTAGGATGGCCATTTTTACTATGTTAATTCTTCTGATCCATGAGCAAGGAAGATCATTCCATCTTCTCAGGTCATCTTCAATCTCTTTCTTCAGAGTTTTGAAATTTTTTTCATACACGTCCTTCACTTGCTTAGTTAGGGTAACTCTTAGATATTTTATATTGCTTGTGGCTAATGTGAAGGGTGTGGTTTTCCTAATTTCTTCCTCTGCAAGCTTGTCATTTGTGTATAGGAAGGCTATAGACTTTTTTGAGTTAATTTTGTATCCAGCCAATTTGCTGAAGGTGTTTATCAGCTGTAGGAGTTCTCTGGTGGAATTTTGAGGGTCACTTATGTACACTATCATATCATCTGCAAATAGGGATAATTTGACTTCCTCCTTTCTTATTTGGATACCCTTGATCTCCTTTTGTTGTCTTATTGCTCTGGCTAGAACTTTGAGTACTATATTGAAGAGATATGGAGAGAGTGGGCAGCCTTGCCTTGTTCCCGATTTTAGAGGAATTTCCTTGAGTATCTCACCATTTACTTTGATTTTGGCTATTGGCTTGCTGTATATAGGCTTTATTATGTTGAGGAAAGTGCCTTGTATCCCCGATCTCTCTAAAACTTTATTTTATTTTTATGTTTATTTATTTTTTCTCTCTAAAACTTTAAACCTGAATGGGTGTTGAATTTTATCAAATGCTTTCTCTGCATCCAAGGATATGATCATGTGGTTTTTTATTTTCAGTTTGTTTATATGGTGGATTACATTGATGGATTTCCGTATATTAAACCATCCCTGCATGCCTGGAATGAAGCCTACTTGGTCATGATGAATGATATCTTTGATATGTTCCTGTATTCGTTTTGCAAGTATTTTATTTAGTATTTTTGCATCTATGTTCATAAGAGAAATTGGTCTGAAATTCTCTTTCTTTGTTGAGTCTTTGTGAGGTTTAGGTATCAATTAGACTATGGCCTCAAAGAATGAATTTGGTAATATTCCATCCAATTCTATCTTTTGGAGTATCTTGAAGAGTATCGGTATTAGCTCGCCTTTAAAGGTCTGGTAGAATTCTGCACTGAAACCATCTGGCCCTGGGCTTTTTTTGGTTGGGAGACCATCGATGATTGCTTCTATTTCTATAGGGGAAATGGGACTATTTAGCTTGTTTATCTGTTCTTCATTCAACTTTGGCAAGTGAAATTGATCAAGAAAATCGTCTATTTCCCTTAGATTTTCAAATTTTGTGGCGTATATGCCTTCAAAGTAGGATCTTATGATTCTTTGAATTTCTTCCGTGTCTGTTGTTATGTCTCCCTTTTCATTTCTGATTTTGTTGATTTCAATATTGTCTCTCTGCCTTTTAGTTAGTTTGGCTAACGGTCCGTATATCTTGTTGATTTTCTCAAAGAACCAGCTCTTGGTTTTGTTGATTCTTTGGACTGTTTTCTTAGTTTCTAATTTGTTAATTTCAGCCCTGAGTTTGATTATTTCCAGGCGTCTACTCCTCTTGGGTGTTTCTGCTTCTTTTTTTCCTAGGGCTTCCAGTTGTGTTGTTAAGATGCTTATGTGCGATGTTTCCAATTTCTTTTTAAAGGCACTTAGTGCTATGAATTTTCCTCTTAGCACTGCTTTCAATGTATCCCACGAATTTGGGTATGTTGTTTCTTCATTTTCATTGAATTTCAGAAACTCCTTGATTTCTTTCTTTATTTCTTCCCTGACCCAGGTGTCATTTAGCAGAGAGTTGTTTAGTTTCCATGTACGTGTAGGCTTTTTGTTATTTCTGTTGTTGTTGAATTGCAGCCTAAGAGCATGGTGATCTGATAGGATACAAGGTATTATTTCAATCCTCTTGTATCTATTGATGCTTGCTTTGTGACCTATGATGTGATCAATTTTGGAGAAGGTTCCATGGGGTGCAGAGAAGAAGGTATATTCTTTCTTGTTTGGGTGAAGGGCTCTATAGATATCTGTTAGATCCATTTGACCCATGGCATTGGTTAATGATGTTATTTCTCGGCTTAGTTTCTGTTTCGATGACTTATCCTTCAGTGAGAGTGGGGTGTTGAAGTCTCCCACTATTACTGTGTGGGGATCGATGTGTGGTTTAAGCTTTTTTAGCAGATCTTTTACAAATGTGGGTGCCCTTGTATTGGGAGCATAGATGTTGAGAATTGTGATGTCATCTTGGTTGACTTTACCTTTGATGAGTGTGAAGTGTCCTTCCTCATCCCTTTTGATTAATTTTGGTTGAAAGTCTATTTTGTTTGATACTAAAATGGCTATGCCTGCTTGCTTCTTGTGACCATTTGCTTGGAATATTTTTTTCCAACCTTTTACCCTGAGGTAATGCCTTTCATTATGGGTGAGATGTGTTTCTTGAATGCAGAAGAATGTTGGATCTTGTTTACGTACCCATTCAGTTAGTCTGTGTCTTTTTATTGGAGAATTGAGGCCATTGATGTTGAGAGATATTAATGACCAGTGACTGTTCAGAGTTTTAATTTTGATGTTGTTTCCAGTCGAGCATTTGTGTGGTTGTGTTTTTGCCATGGGATAGTTATCTATTTCCTGGGTAGTTTTGGTTGTAGCTTGACCCTTTGGGATGGAGTTTTCCTTCTAGTTCCTTCTGTAAAGCTGGATTTGTGGATAGGTACTGTTTGAATTTGTTTTTGTCATGGAATATTTTGTTTTCTCCATCAATGGTTATTGATAGTTTTGCTGGGTAAAGTAGTCTGGCCTGGCATCTGTGGTCTCTTAGGGTTTGCAGGATCTCTGTCCAGGCATCTGGCTTTTATGGTCTCTGCTGAGAAGTCGGGTGTAATTCTGATAGGTTTACCATTAAATGTTATTTGGCCCTTTTCCCTTGCAGCTTTTAATATTTTTTCTTTGTTCTGCATGTTTTGTGTTTTGATTATTATGTGGCGGGCAGTTTTTCTTTTCTGGTCAATTCTGTTTGGTGTTCTGTAGGCCTCTTGTATGTTTATAGGCATTTCTTTCTTTAGATTGGGGAAATTTTCTTCTGTGATTTTGTTGAGAATAGTTTCTGGGCCCTGGAGTCTGATGTCTTCTCTTTCTTCAATGCCTATTATCCTCAGATTTCTTCTTTTCATGGTGTCCTTAATTTCTTGGATGTTTTGTGTCAGGAGTTTTTCAGATTTGGCATTTTCTTCAACGGTTGCTTCAAGATCTGTGATTGTATCTTCTAGACCTGAGATTCGTTCGTCCATCTCTTGGATTCTGTTAGAAAAGCTCACCTCTGTGTTGCTCGCCTTCTTCTCTGAGGTCTCACGTTCTCGTTTTTCTTCTGTCTGTGTGTTTATCATTGAATCCATTTTCATTTTCAGATCTTGAACTGATTTTTTGATTTCTTTCATCTGATTTTTTGTATATTTCTGAGTTTCTTCCATTGCCTCTTTATAGGTCTTCAGAGCTTGAACCGTTTTATTTATTTCTTTTATCTGGTTGTTTGCATTTTCCTGCAATTTTTCTAGTTCCACTCTATGTGCTTCTTTTATGTCTCTCACCTGTTTGTCTTCGTCTTCCTGCATTTGATTACGAATTTTATTCGTTTCCTCCATTATCATCCTCATTACTAAGGATTTGAGGTCATTTTCTTGTATTTCCATTGTATTTGAGTTCTCTGGGTTGTTTTCTTTGGGATAGCTGGAAACTGGAGACGCCATGTTGTTTTGGGTTTTTTTTGCGTATGCTTTTTCATTGTCCTTTAGACATCTTGCCGTCTTTGTTTTTGTTGGTTAGCTTCCAGAGTTGGATGGAGGGTGTCTGACAATAGATTCACTTGTTTTCTCATGATTTCCCTAAGCTGTGAGCTCAAAGCTTCACTTGTGTGGATGTTAGGAGGTTAGCCCTGTTGTTCTGGTCTCTCACAGCCAGTGATCTTCAGCCCCCCTGTGTTGTGGATCCTGCAATTGTTCTGGGTCTCTGAATGAGCGTTGGGTCAGGCCAAGGTATCCACAGCCTTCTGTGTTCCCTGCCAAGTCCAGCCAGGAGCACTGGGCCCGAACCACGGGCTGAACTCAGCTAGATTCTCAGGGCCTGAACTGTCTGCCAAGCTCAGCTAGGGATTCTGGGCCCAAAATGCACACAGGGTCCAGCCAGAATTTTTGGGCTGGGACTACGCACCAAGCTCTGCTAGGGCCTTTTGGCCCAAAGTGCCTGCTGTGGTCAGTTATTGACTCAGGGCCCAAACTGACCACCAATCTCAGCCAGGAATTCTGGATTCAAACTGCATACTGTGTCCAACCAGAGTCTTAGAGCTGGTGGAACCGAGCGCTCTGTCCAGCCTGCGCCACAGCAGGAGAACTGCGGCTGCTCTGAGTTAGCACCAGTGGTGGAACCAAGTGCTCCGCCCAGACTGTGTCACCGCAGGGGAGCTGCCGCTGAGCTGAGGTGGTGCCTAGGATGGAACTGAGCATGCCACCAAGCCTGTGCCACAGCAGGAGAACTGCAGCTGCTCTGAGTTAGCGCCAATGGTGGAACCATGTGCTCTGCCCAGACTGTGTCACTGCAGGGGAGCTGCCGCTGAGCTGAGGTGGCACCTAGGGTGGAACTGAGTGCTTTGCCAAGCCTGCGCCACAGCAGGAGAACTGCGGCTGCTCTGAGTTAGCGCCTGTGGTGGAACCAAGTGCTCTGCCTAGACTGTGTCACCGCAGGGGAGCTGCCGCTGAGCTGAGGTGCTGCCTAGTGTGGAGCTGCACGCTCAACTAAGCCTGCACCACAGCAGGGGAGCTGTGGCCATGCTGAGTTAGTGCCTCGGGCAGAATTGCTTGCTGGGCCGGGCCAGCACCGGGACTCTGGGGCCGAACTGTCCGCCGAGTCCAGTCTGGGTCTGAAGGCTCCACGCGACCCAAATCCTGCCCCAAGTCTTCTCTCCCGCAGCAACTCCCACCAGCCACCACACCAATCGCCTCCACCGGAAGGCTATGAGCTGCAAACCT
Organism: Acomys russatus; assembly: GCF_903995435.1. NCBI lineage: Eukaryota > Metazoa > Chordata > Mammalia > Rodentia > Muridae > Acomys > Acomys russatus. The sequence continues at coordinate 706,120 of NC_067144.1, read as the reverse complement.
CAGCCACCGCTGCTGGTGCCGCTGGTGCTGCTGCCTCTGCTGCTGCCGCTCCAATCAGAGAAAATCCACGCTCTTCCCATGTGCAGGGGCATGCAGGTCCTCTGCACCCTGGTCCCTCCTAACCGTGGAGCACTCCCGCTGCCATGATGTTCGGACCTCAGTGTTCCTGGCTCAGAAATCTGTGCAATTCCCTGAATTGTTCACTGGAGCCTCCAAATGCGGTCCACACTGCTCGCCGCCATTTTGGATCCTCCCCGAAACTACAGCTCTTTTCCTATTGATCTCAGTGTTTTCCCAGTGAAGTCTTAAGACAAGAAAAACTGATGGAACAAGGGCTAAAACCAGAGAACTTCACCAGTAGGGAACAGACTTCCTCCAACTTGGAAGGAAAAAACTACTGGGTATTCCATCAGTACCACATATTCTGAGAGCATGCCCATGTGGACTTCAGATATGCTCACAATAGTCATCATTAACTATACTGACAGTTGGATTCCCAAATAACTGAGGTTAAAACCCTTCTAATAACATGTATAATTCTTACTTTTTATTCCTTAAATCCTTTTCTGTTTACTTTCCCAATGGCCCAGCCTTGCTTAGGACAAGTCTTCATGTCTAAAAGCATTCTGTAGATATAGGGCAGTAGTCTGATTAAGGAGTATGATGACGCATGTCCAGGGTTTGAAGTGTGTAGAGTTTCTTTGTTCCCTTATATGCTATGTTTACTTCTTTAGGAAATACAATTTTAATAGCTGAGTAGTATTCCATAGTGTAAATGTACCACAGTTTCTTTATCCATTCTTCTGTTGAGGGACATCTGGATTGTTTCCAGATTATGTCTATTACAAATAAAGCTGCTATGAACATGGTTGAGCAAATTTTCTTGTGTGCTGGAGCATCTTCTGGGTATATTCCAACTACTCAGCTATTAAAAACAAGGAATTTCCAAAATTTGTGGACAAATAGATTGAACTAGAAATGATCATAATTAGTGAGTTAACCCAGAAGCAGAAAGAGTCAAATGGTATATACTCACTTATATCTGCATACCAGCCCAAGGGGCATGTCCCATGAAAGTCTTCACTAACTAGGAAACTGGGATAGAGGGGAGGACATCCTATTGGGACTCTAGATGAGAGAAGCATGGAAGAATGAGGAAATAGAAGGATCCAGAGGGTCCTAGAAACCTACAAGAAGAACATTATGATAGGCAGATTTGGGCTCAGGGGTCCTGCTCAAACTATGGCACCAGCTAAGGACAATACAGGCGGTAAACTTCAAACCCCTATGCAGATCTTGCCAATGAACAGGATATTCTCCACAGTTGAGTAGAGAGTGGGGTTTGACTTTCACACGTACTCTGGTGCCTCATATTTGACCACGTCCTCTGAATGGGGAGACCTGGTGGCACTCAGAGGAAGGATAGCAGGCTACCAAGAAGAGACTTTATACTTTATGAGCATATACAGGGGGAGGAAGTCCCCCTTAGTCACAGTCATAGGGAAGGGGAGTAAGGGAAAAATGGGAGGGAGGGAGGAATGGAAGGCTACAAGGGAGGGGATAACCATTGAGATGTAATATGAATAAATTAATAAAATAAAATTAAAAAAAAGGAAATACAATTTTAATTTTGGATATAATACTCTCATTATATATTTTAAGTTCTATGTTAGACACAGAGGAGAAAGAGTAAAATGGAAGACATCTGATCTGGATCATAATCATTAGCAGATTTGATATAGTCCAAGGAGTTCTTTCTCGAAGCTTTCACTATAATTTTTCTCTCTTAAAGACTGCCTTCCCACTTATTCAGACTTATCCATATGAGATCATAGTAATGGGTCTCCTAGCAATATGAGGTATCAAGCAGTATTTACTTCTGTATGCATACAATTTGGTGCTTGGCATGTTAATGAGGGCTCTCTAAACAAAAATAGAATTTGATAAAACTTGGGTTGGAGCCAAATTTACTTTGGGCTATCTCTGTCCCTCTGGATAGCTATTTATTGTCTGCCTCTGCCTGTTAGGCAAGTTATTTTATGATGACAAATCTGAAAAGTACAAGAAACTATCAAACTATCCTCAAAGGAATAGAGTCTACTGAAAACTTTGACAGAGGTCTTTCAGCTCAAAGACTACTGTCAGAATCGGTTCCTTTGGAGACACCTGCCCGCTTTCCTTTTCTCTTGCTTGCTTTTGGCCTTCTTTAATAAACTTTCACAATTTATTTCTTCCGGAATTGAAGGAACCCACTTATATGTTGTTCTTCACCAACTATTGCCAGGTTATGTTCAGAAAGAAATGGTCATTTGTGTAGTCAGAACAAGCGTAAACATTTGTCCAACTCTAGACTTGCATACTAAGAAATTTCATGGATGCTTCTAGCAACGTTCTAGTATATATAACAGTTTCAATCTAATGGAGTGCCAGTATTCACTTGAGGGATCACCAAACCTATTTTCTGGATCCCTGGGACATACAAATAACTGAATATCTAGGAAAGATGGAAGACCAAGCTACAAAGAAAGTTAAAACGAAGATGTTATCCCTTTGGGTTGTGAGAGACCCTAAAGCCACTAAATGAACTCTGACTTGGGTATTTTATAAAGTCCCCATAACCCTGCCCCTACTGGCCATTTTAGATAATTGCCCCATGCCTTCTTACCATTTGTCCTTTAAAGGTCTTCCAGTAAAACAAAACAACGAACAACAACAACAAAACTCCTGCCATCTTGGGAAGTCTACTTCTGGTTGTGCCCTTCTAACTATCTTTCATTAGGGACAGACTAAGGGAGGCATTTCTGCCTGACACATTTGTACCCCTCTACTCAGCATGAAGCAGTACATTTAAGGCTGCATTTAACATCTCTAAAATTTGGGAGACTATAGAAGATGCAGTGTGAGAAAATGAGGGAATAAAAAAAATAAGCATCTCTTAAGACTTGCAGCCAAACTTTGAGGCAGAGAACAGGGAGTTTTACAGAAGAGTTGGGGGATAAAGGACTAGAGGGGATAGGAGCTCCATGAGGAAATCAACAGAGCCAACATATCTAAGCTCAGGGGCGCCTGCAGAGCCTGATGCACCAACCAATGACCATGCATAATTAGGACACAGACCTGTTGATCAGATGTAGTCTGTAGGCAGCACAATCTTCTTGTGGGTCTCATTATATGGGGAATAGGGGCTATCTCTGACATGGATTCTGGTGTCCACTCATTGATTACTTTTTCCTGGTGGGGTGGTCTTGGCAAGCCACAGAGGAAGAAGATACAGCCAGTCCAGATGAGACTTGATAGGCTGGGTCAGATGATAGGGAGGAGGGCTCCCCTTTCTGAGGGGAAGGGGAGGGGTGAGGAGGGAGGGTGGGACTGAGAGTAGGTGAGGGAGGGCCTACAATCAACATGTAAAATTAATAAATTGATATTATAAAAAAGCATCTTGTCAACACTTAATGGGCATGGAGCTGGAGAGATGGTTAAGGGCACTCGATGCTCTTTGAGAGGACCCAGGTCAATTTTCAGTATCCGCATGTGACTCAACTATATGTAATTCCAGCCTTGGGGAATCTGATACCTCTTCTGGCCTGTAAAGATCTGGGGCATCCACATGATGGAGGTAAAACTCTCCAACCTTCCTCATTCTCTCTCTCCTAGAAGTCATTGGCTGGGGATATAGTTTAGGGGTGGAAAACTTCCCTGGCAAGTGCAAGGTCCTTGGTTCCATTCCTGAACCACAGTAAGAGTCATCAGAAGTATACTATTTGACTCTTTATGCTTCTGGGTTAACTCACCCATTATGATCATTTCTAGTTCAATGCATTTGTCCACAAATTTCGGGAATTCCTTGCTTTTAATAGCTGAGTAGTAGTCCATAGTGTAAGTGTACCACATTTTCTTTATCCATTCTTCTACTGATGGATACTTAGGCTGTTTCCATGTTCTGGCTATTATGAATAAAGTTGCTATGAACATGGTTGAGCAAATGTTCTTGTTGTGTGCTGGAGCATCTTCTGGGTACATTCCAAGGAATGAAACAGCTGGGTCTTGAGGAAGCCTTATTCCCAGTTTTCTGAGATAGCACCAGATAGATTTCCAAAGTGGCTGCACTAGTTTGCATTCCCACCAGCAATGAAGGAGTGTTCTTTTCTCTCCACACCCTCACCAGCATGTGGTGTCACCTGAATTTTTGATCTTAGCCATTCTGATGGGTGTCAGATGGAATCTCAGAGTTGTTTTGATTTGCATTTGCCTGATGACTAAGGAGGCTGAGAATTTCTTTAAGTGTTTTTCAGCCATTTGATATTCCTCTGTTGAGAAGTCTCTGTTTAGTTCTGATCCCCATTTCTCAATTGGGTTATTTGGTTTGATGGTGTTTAATTTCTTGAGGTTTTCATATATTTTGGATATTAGACCTTTGTCAGGTGCTTATATCTGGACACTAGCCCAAGGGCCATGTCCCATGAAAGTCTTCACTTACCAGGAAGGTGGGACAGAGGGGAGAACATCCTATTGGGATTCTAGGTGAAAGAAGCATGGAAGAATGGGGAAATAGAAGGATCCAGAGGGTCCTAGAAACCTACAAGAAGAACATCATGATGGGTGGATCTGGGCCCAGGGGTCCTGCTCAAACTATGGCACCAGCCAAGGACAATACATGTAGTAAACTTCGAACCCCTACCCAGATCTAGTCAATGGACAGGACATTCTTCACAGTTCCCTGGATGGGGAGGCCTGGTGGTACTCAGAGGAAGGATAGCAGGCTACCAAGAAGGGACTTGATACTCTATGAGCATATACAGGGGGAGGAGGTCCCCCTCAGTCACAGTCATAGGGGAGGGGAGTAAAGGGAAAATGAAAGGGAGGGAGGAATGGGAGGATACAGGGGATGGGATAACAATTGAGATGTAATATGAATAAATTAATAAAAAATATTTTTAAAAAAGAGTCATCAGAAAGAAAATCGGAACAGAGCCATTGAGATACAAGAATTCAAGCACAATTTTCAATGTGGCAGAGGATTCAGGGATGGGAATTCTACAGCTTAGTTCATTTCAAATATCTTCTGATTGTCTGACCTAGCAGAAGAGCTGTATGATGCAGGCAGGATTCTCACTATTATTTCTGTCTCCTTTTAGTTTTCAGGGAAAATTTGAATGGGTTAAATATGTAACTTAAAAATATATGTGGACCCTCAAAGATAGTCATCATGTTAATAAAGGAATAGTTAATTTGTAGAAGGGAGCAGAACTCAGAAGGAGGAGTGAGGAAGTGAGGGAGAAATGAGGTGAGAAGGGCTGAGCTGGGCAGTCTAAATGTGGACTATCTTCTCCAGTATGTTTAAATATTTCCTTCCAAGCATCAGATCATCACCTGGCCTCTGCCCTTTAAAGGATTCAGGGGCCCTGCCCCAGTGCTTAGAAAACACATTCCTCTGATCACAGGTTCTATTTTGCTCTGTACATAACCTGTGCCATAACAGCAACAATGTGAGCGCTCAATTTCCTGTCATCTTCTCTCCAAACAATCCCCAGAAACGCAATCATCAAATTGTACTTCAGTTTCTAGACACACCCGGCAAGTTTTCAGGCAGCCAAGATCCTGGAAGTGCCAGATCCGGATGTGCTCTGCCACTGAAGAAGGAACAGAGCCAACCCTGAATTGCTCTCATTGGAAGAGTGTGTCTGGGAAAGAGGTAGAGGGAGGATGCCTGTCTGCCAGCATGCTGCTTAGTCATGTTTTCCAGAATTGGTACCTCCCAGAGATGGGATGAGGCAAAGTGCTCCATGTCCAAGAGCCAAGAAGCTCGCTTTCACAAAAGACCTGTGATTGGTGAAGCTGTAGACTTCAGCAGCTCACTGTGGTGCAGTACTAAACACTGATATGATGGGTTTAGGTTGTTCCTACAACAATAGCAAATATTAAAATTGACTTGCCTCCTAGGAATTCAGTTGTAAGGTCCAAGCCAATGTTCTGTATAGAAAAATGATGAAAATGATGTGCCTATGGGTAGGACTTGGGAATGAGTTTTTGCTAATTGCTAAGTTTTCCTCATTGGTTAAGGAGGGCTAGACGGAGCATACACACTCCATATGGACTCCTTTATTCCTGCATGTGAGTCTCTTAACAGATGTCACTGGGCATGCTAAGAGTTTATAGTGATCACATTTTGTGCAAATGTTCTCTGTAGATTTTTGCTTCACTGAGATGAGGTAGTAACTAATTTGACTGCTGATAATGATATGAAAAAAAAAGGAAGGTCCTAAAATCACATCAGAGGCAGAAAATTAAGAAAAGTTTTAGCTGGGGGTGGGGCGTAGTGGAGCCACATACATAAGAAACTGACTCTGATTCTTGAAGTGTGGGTATTGTATGTTTGAAGTGATCTACTCAGTGCCACTGGCTACTGTGGTGCATTATGCAGATAGTTTGACCACCAGTGTTGGGCTTCTTGACGTCCTCCTCTAGATATTAAGTATAGCTATAAAAGTATTGGGCCCCCTCCACTTCAGGAACAGCAATACTCACTGTGGGGAAGATGTACAGAAACAATAAAAATCATAACTCAAAAGGCCATAAGAGCATGTGATGTTTCTTTAGAAAGTACTAAGTGAAATAGAACTAGTGCTAGAACAAATGAACAGAATGCAACTGCATTAATAATTACCTTATATATGAATTGACCACAGTCTAGGTTAAAGAAAGCAGTGCCTTGGGATCCAAGATGGATGTGATGATCAAATACTGTGTTAGATCAGTTGGGAACTTGTGACTACACAGCAACCAAAGGACCAAACTGTGGGCTCCAAAACACAGAGGAGAGGGGACAACTCGGTATGGAACACAGGTGGGCTCAGTTTCATGTCACCTACCTAATCCACAGGAATGTTCCCTGGTCCCTGCAGGCATGTGCACAGTCTCCAGAATCTAGCCACATGCCTTCACACAGTACACTGGTCAATGTCTCAGACTGAACTGCAGGCCATAAAACAACAGAGGAGAGATCCCATGGTGTGAAACACAAGTGTATCTGACTTCAGGTCATTTGGATGATCTATGGAAAACATCTTTCAGGTCACCTGGATGATACACAGAGGGGTTTCTGGGTACCCATAGGCACAAGGTCTTATCTTATAGCCACTCACCTACAAGCTGGTCTCATTGGCCAGTGAAAGGCACTAGAAACTACCACACAACTATGGACACCTGATTTTTGACAAAGAGGCTGAATCCATACAATGGAAAAAAAATAGCATCTTCAACAAATGGTGCTGGTCTAACTAGATATCTACATGTAGAAAAATGTAAATAAATCCATATTTATCACCCTGCACAAAACTAAAATCCAAGTGGATTAAAGACCTCATCATAAAGTCAGACACACTCAATCTGTAAGAAGAAAAAGTGGGGAAGAGCCTTAAACTCATTGGCACAGCTCAGGATCTAAGATCAACAATTAAATGAGATCTCATGAAAGTGAAAAGCTTTTGTAAAGCAAAGGACACTGTCAACAGAACAAAATGACAGCCTAGAGACTGGGAAAAGATCTTCACCAACACCTATATCTGACAGGGGGCTAATATCCAAAATATATAAAGAACTCAAGAAACTAAACACCAACAAGCCAAATAATCCTAAAAAATCGGGTACAGAGATTAACAGAGAATTCTCAACAGAAGAATATTGAATAGCCAAAAGCACTTAAATAAATGTTTATCATCCTTAGTCATCAGGGAAATGCAAATCAAAATGACTTTGAGATTCCATTTTATACCCCTCAGAAAGGCTAAGATCAAAAACTCAAGAGACAACACATGCTGGCAAAGATATAGAGAAAGGGAAACATTCCTCCATTGCTGGTTGGAGTGTAAACTTTTACAACCACTTTGGAAATCAATCTGGTGCTTTCTCAGAAAACTAGAACTAACTTTACTTCAAGACCCAACTATACCACTCCTGGGTATATACGAGAAAGATGCTCCACCATACACAAGGGCCCCATGATACTGACCCCAAGTGAGGTACTGTACTGCTGTATGCAGATCAAGTATCACGGCACACTCAGCTCTAGTTAATCAGACACATTCACCCTCAAAACCTCTCCCCACTGCCAAAGGTATATAAATAAAGATTGGTTGGATTGCTCAGGGTTCTTTCATACTAGCTTCCTCTCTATTGCTCGTCATTCCTCTACCATGACTGTCTGAGACTCCACTTATTCAGGTGAGAACCACTGCTAGATGCCCAATAGTCAGGCAGCAATGGTGTAATTGCCTTTGTGCCACTGCTGGGGTCTGCTCATCACTGCCACTAGCTTGATGTTGATCCCTGGTGAAACACCTCCAGGCCTACATCTCACTGGACTGGCCTGCCAGTGGGTTTGGGACATTGCCTGCTTCTGCTGCTTTGCTTAGCACAGCAGCTCGAACAAACTGTAACACTTGTTATCATCATGAACTTGGGGAGTTCCCAAGTCCCCACTGCCTTCTGAGACCAATAGTCTCATTATAAAAGAGTTTAACTGTAACACATCAATGGGAACTAATTTTCTACCTCCTCCAGAGAGGTCAGGAACCTGGCTTAGTACCCAGGGGACAGGCATCACCCTAAAGCACTCTAGCCACGAGAGAGAGAGAGAGAGAGAGAGAGAGAGAGAGAGAGAGAGAGAGAGAGAGAGAGAGAGAGAGAGAGAGAAAGAGAGAGACACAGACAGACAGACAGACAGACAGACAGACAGACCTTTGATCGTGAGTTCTGTCCATTCTATTCTGGAGTCAAGCAGTGCCTGAAGCAGCCTACTTGACATGGGACCCACCAGGACTTGCCCTATTAGTATCTACCCACAAGACCATTTGTTCCACATCAATAAACTCATTATTCCATATTCAGGCATTTCATGTGCTCTTCCAGGGCCTATCCTGGTGAGTACCCCTGAACTCTTCATGCATGTCTACCCCAAACATACCAGATTTAACCTGGGTCCCATCATCCATGCAGCAACCTATTCAGGCCTTTCCTGCCTTCATTGCAGGTGAGCTCTGGGCTTGGGCCAGTATGCTCTCCACCTATCTGGCACAAGATCATTCCACCTCAGACTTGTTTACACCCATACTCCCAGCTTGGAGCAAGAAGAAAACTCTTTATACCAGCCCAGTTTTCTCTGTCCACTTGATTTCACTTTTCCCAAGTTAATTCCAACCTCTAAATTCAAAATACCCCTACATTTGCCCTATTGATAATAAACTCAAATTTACCAAAAGAAGTCTACATGCCTGTATCTCATCTCAGGAATACAAACAACATGAGAGCACAAGTCAGTGTCTTCCTTTCAAAACATGACAGTCCTATAGACATGCTTGCCAATGAGAATTACTTATAGAAACTTCACACACATAAATCAATGAACAGTTATTGAGCTCAAAGAATTCAAGGAGTTTAAAAAAGACACAAAGAAACAGCTTAATGAAATAAAGAAGAAGGAGAATAAGAAGAATAAATAGCTGAGTAATGCCCAAGGGAGCCCAAACTCAAGACCGATGGGAGTGATGAAGACATTCCAGGACTTGATGAATAAATTCAACCAAGAGAGAGAAAGGCAGAAGATAATTCGGTTTGAAATGAAGATGGAACTGAAAAACCCAATAGCTCAGCCTGCGAGCTCAAAGGCAAGCCTTACAGGGTGAAATGAGTCAAGTAAGAAGACAGAATATCAGGGCTCAAAGATAAAGTAGCAGATCTAGACAAAACAAGTAGGTAACATGAAAAAATTAAAGCACATGATAGAAACACACAGGACATATGGATCACCATGAAAAACAAAATATTAGAACTATAGACATAGATGAGGGAGAAGAATCTCAACTCAATGGTATAGGCCAGATTTTCAACAAGACCATAGTAGGAAAACTTTCCTGAATTAAGGAAAGACACAGCAATGCACAGAAAACACCAAGACCAGACAAGAAAGTTCTCATACCATGTCATAGCTAAAACACTAAGTACACATAACAAAGACAGTGAATTGAATGCTGCAAGAGAGTAAAACAAATGCAAATCACATATAAAGGAAAATATAACAGAATAACAGCTGATTTCTCAGTGGAAACTTTGAAAACCAGCAATACATTCCAATTCCTAAAAGACTATGATAGCCAAACTAAAATAATTTACCTCCCCCCCAAATCATTTTACATGATTGAAGGGAAAGCAAAAAATTTCTACAACATAAACATCCTAAAAGAATTATATCCAACAAACCTCAAATGTAAGGAAAACACAGGAAGCATTATTTCAGGCTGAAGTGAAGAATGAGCATAACAGAAAGACTGTGGAAAGAAATATGAAACCATAGTTATTAAAACATAAAAAAGCACTAAGATCAGCCAAGGTATCAATTTACCAAGAAGACATCACTGTCATATTGAAGCAAGTAACTGAGACCCAGAAAGACAAAATCATATGTCCTTTCTTAATCGGCACAGCTAACTCCTAATCTTCAGATATGAGTACATAACATGTAGTAACTACAGAAACAATAAAAGTAAGAGAGGACCACTGTCAGGATTGAAGGTCCAATAGACAGGGTAATATCAGGGTACAGGTAATCTGATCAGTAAAATGGGAAATAGGGAGTGCTTTTGGGGGAGGTGGAGATATGTTAATATAGAATAAGTTGTGCAGAAGGTGAAGGGGGAATATCAGCATACAAGTTATATTAAGGGGGAAATGGTAAAATTGAGGGCTCCTTAGGGAAGGGAAGGAGGGGCTAATACAGAGATGATGGAAGGAAGGTGAAGGGGAATCATGGTATATAATGGATCTGAGAGGGGAAATGGGAAAAGGTGAGACAGCTTAATGAAAGAGGATAGAGACAAGCAGGAGAAGGGAGTAGGTAGGTAAAATAACAATATGGATGACTGAAAAATCCACAAGGACGCATACTATTAACTATTTAGCTCAAAAACCTGTAACTATAGCTAAAACTTTACACAATACACTGTACAAATATGCATAAGTAGTTTTAATAAAAATTTCTCAGTTGGTTACTGGCAGTCCCTGCAGGAATCAAAGACCACCTAACAAAAACACTCTATACCTGATATGAGAAATTCTTTCTTAAGTTGTTGCCTAGCGCTATCTAAGAGAAACCAAAAACATGCAAACTATTTCTATTGCCCTTGGTCACTGGACAGAAGTAGAAGCATAGTCTCTATTGCAGAAGATACCATGTACACCAGAAACAGGGAGCAGTGACTCTTGAACTGGAATTGACCTATAAGCCTTCTTCATAAGTAGTAGTTTTCAGGGTACCAGAAGGCACTATGGGTGGGAGCCTCCAAAAAAGAGAGGCAGCCAATAGTCCTACTCAGCTATGATGTCTACAAACCACATAAGTAACTAGCATAACACTGTAAGTCTATGGTGCAGCAGTGCCACACATGCCACAGCAGTGACTAAATGCTCTAGATTTGGACTGAAGACCCACTCAACAAGAGGGATATCATGCCTGGTGCTGGAAACCTAAGTACCCAGCGCCATTAAAGTCATGGATCTTGAGAAGAAGCTACAATCACTAATGTACTAAACCAGCATAATCCTTAAGAACAACCTATAAACATTTTCCTTATACTCAAAGGTAAGTGTAGTCTTCACCCCTCATCAAAGAAACTTCTTTTTGCTGCAAATGAAAACCACTACAAAAACACACATGCAATAAAAATTCAGAGTTGTAGAATCTAGTTACAACAAATGTGTCTACAAAACACTCCCACACTTAAGGTTCAAGGAACATTGTGCAAGAGGGATAGAAAGACAGTTGAGTCAGAACATAATAGACTTCAGTGTGATACTGCATCACATAATAATGTCAGATGCTATTTCTATAAAGTCCCACAAATATGACTGCCCACATGTGAGCTAAACAAGGAAGACACCAAAGACCATAACAAACTGCACAGGGAAAAGACCATGAGGCCGCAACCCTATAACTACAGGTAATGGAGTAAAGTTGGGAGCAGGAGAGGTAGGCCCCCCCCCCAAGGCCAGAATACAGCTGCTAAAAGTCTATCCCTGAAAACATCTATACAAGCAACATTATATAAGACAGGTTATGTTTAAGAATATATGGGTATATACAAATACAGATAAACATTCAACAACAATTGATAAGAGAGACCATGGATTTGACGGGGACCAGGGAAAGGTATGCAGGAGGACTTGGGACAGGGGAGGGAGAAATGTATTTAAAATACAATCTAATACATTTTAAAGGTGTATTTGTGAGTGCCTACATGCACATATAAATATCACATGGATGTGTGAGGTGTCTATGGAGACCTGAAATGGATATCAGATCTTTTGTAATTGAAGGTACAGATAGTTGTGTGCTTTCTAATGTGGCTGCTGGGGACTGAACCTGGGTTATCTGCCGGAACAAGTGCTTTAACAACTGAGCCGGGGGTTCCAAGATGGCATCGACCAGTACGCACCATATGTGATCTACTGCGAGGAGACCAGGGACTTGAATGGAGTCACAGACTGCTGGATCTTGAGAACTGTAGGTTAGTGGGGTCCCAAACTCTGCAGACCACCGGTGGGCCTAACACCAGGACAAGCAACAGCCTGGAGGTGCTAAACACACTCCCCAGACTCTAGAACGGAATCCATATGCGAGCTGCAGCTGGCATATAAAGCACAAACTTGCTGTGTGGGGAGGTGGTTTTCTGGAACCCCCGGCCTGAGGAGTCTCAGAGAATAGGATGAAACTGCCCTTGGATCCCTCCACCCACCCCACGCCAAACTACTGAGGTCCCCCGCCCAGGCCAAGTGGAAACACAGGCAGCGGGGCCCACCAAAAGCAGCTAGAGTGGGTGTGCAGATTGCAGGCCTTCCTGGGCCCAATCTAAAGCCAGACACAGTGGACTGAGCCTGCAAACAGGGGCAGTTAGAAACCAGCTTGGACTGCTCCCACAGGCCCAGCAGGATCTCCCACACTGTTGGGAGATGTAGGTTGTGCCTGCAGTGTCTAATTGCTGACCTAGAGGGATCTCCGAGCGTCCGGGTTTACAAGGACGTGGAAAGGGCTGGCACTTGGATCCCACCAGTGGCCTGAATCCGTATTGCCTCTGGCCTGTGGTGCACTGATCCTGTACTTTACAGCAGACAGAACCTAGCTGGGTCAGCTCCTGCAGGCCTGGCAAGATCTCCCATGCTATCGGGAGACATGGGTCATGCCTGCAGTGTCTAATTGCTGACTTAGAGGGATCTCTGAGCTTCCTGGCTTACAAGGACGCAGACAGTGCTGGTACCTTGAATCCTGCCAGCGGCCTGAATCCGTATTGCCTCTGGCCCGCCGTGCACTGATCCTGCACTCTACAACAGACAGAACCTAGTTGGGCTAGCTCCCACAGGCCCGGAACGATCTCCCATTTTCCTGGAAGAGGCTGGACACTTCTACAGGGTATAGAGGCAGAGCTAAAAGACAGCTACAGCCCAGAAGATCTGATCCAGCTGGGGTCTTGGCTACAAAGTGACAGGAAGGACAGGCAGCTGGGACCATCCTACCCAACCAGAGTGCTTGCGTGCTGCCCTTGTTCTAGGTCCCAAAACTGCTGATCTGAATTACAGTAGTAAGGTGAAAAGGTCCATACAGAAACCTACTTTGGCTGACTCAGTCTGGAGCCTAAGATGCAGATAAAAATCTCCAGGAGTGGAAACTGGATCACCTGCCTGTTCCAGGGAAATACTCCCTGATCCCCACAGGCAAGGGCACCTGACCTATAATCAGTCATCAACTATCCACTCTCAACCAGGGAAGGTCACTAGAAGCTACCTCCCAACATCAGAGACACCAAAATGACAAGAGGACAGCAAAAAAATGCTAACAAAAACCAAAATAGTTTGGCATCTCCAGATCCCAGCAATCCCAATGGAAACAACCCGGAGAACCCAAAAACAATCGATAAACAAGAAAATGACATCAAGTCCTTAGTAAGGAAGATGATAATGGAAGAAACGAATAAAATATGTAAACAACTGCAGGAGGAGGCAAACAAGAGGGCTGAAGATTTAAAAGAGTCATATAAAGAGGCACTTGAAGAATTTCAGAAAAATACAAATAACCAGATGAAGGAAATCATTAAAACAGTTCAAGACCTGAAGATAAAAATGGAAGCTATGATAAAGGAACACACAGAAGAAAAACGTGATGGAGAGTCATCAGAGAAGAAAGCAAGCTTCTCAGAGGTGACCTTATCTAACAGAATGCAAGAAATGGAGGAATGAATATCGGGACTTGAAGATAAAATCATAGAACTCAAAACAACCATCAAAGAAAATGCTAAATCTGAAAAGCTCCTGACACAGAACATCCAAGAAATCAAGGACACCATGAAAAGACGAAACTTGAGAATAATAGTTATTGAGGAAAGAGAGGACAACTGACTCCACAGCCCAGAAAATATCTTTAACAGAATCATAGAAGAAAATTTCCCCAATTTGAAGAAGGAGATGCATATGAGCATACAAGAGGCCTACAGAACACCAAGTAAAATAGACCAGAAGAGAAAATCTTCCTGCCACATAATAATAACAACACAAAATGTACAGAACAAGGAAAAAATATTAAAAGCAGCAAGAGAAAAATGTTGAGTAACATACGATGGCAAACCTATCAGAATTACTCCTGACTTCTCAGCAGAAACCATGAAAGCTAGAAGGGCCTGGATAGAGGTGCTGCAAACCCTAAGAAAACACAGACACCAGGCAAGATTACTATATCTGCCGAAACTATCAATAACCATTGAAGGAGAAAACAAGATATTCCATAACAAAAACAAATTCAAACAGTATCTAGCCACAAATCCAGCTTTACAGAAGTTACTAGAGGGAAAACTCCACCCCAAAGGGTCAAATTACAACCAAAACTACATAGGAAATAGATAACTACACCATCGCAAAATCACAACCTCACAAAATCTTGACAGTAACAAACAGCAAAAATGAAGGGACTTAGCAGTCACTGATCATTAATAGCTCTCAACATCAATGGTCTCAATTCTCCAATAAAAAGACACAGACTAAGTGAGTGGATGCATAAACATGACCCAACATTCTTCTGCACTCAGGAAACACATCTCAACCACAAGGACAGACATTGCCTCAGAATAAAAGGTTGGGGAAAAATATTTCAAGCAAATGGTCACAAGAACCAAGCTGGGGTAGCCATTCTAATATCTAATAAAATAGACTTTCAACCAAAAGTAATCAAAAGGGATGAGGAAGGACACTTCACACTCATCAAAGGTAAAGTCAACCAAGAAGACATCACAAGTTTGAACATCTATGCTCCTAATACAAGGGCACCCACATTTGTAAAAGAACTATTAACAAAGCTTGAACCACTCATCGATAGCCACACATTAATAGTGGAAGACTTCAACGCCCCACTTTCACTGAAGTGTCTTTGAGTTAAAAACTAAGCCAGGAAATGACTTCATTAACCAATGTCATGAATCAAATGGATCTATCAGATATCTACAGAAGTTTTCACCCAAACGCAAAGGATTATACCTTCTTCTCAGCACTCCATGGAACGTTCTCTAAGATTGATCACAAAGTAGGTCATGAAGCAAGCCTCAAAAGATACAAGGAGATTGAAATAATACCTTGTATCTTATCAGATCACCAGGGTCTAAGGCTGGATTTCATCAACAACAGAAATAACAAAAAGCCTACTCACACATGGAACCTAAACAACTTTGTACTTAATGACACGTGGGTCATAGAAGAAATAAAGGAAGAAATAAAAGACTTCCTGAAATTCAATGAAAATAATGGAACAACATACCCAAATTTGTGGGATACATTGAAAGCAGTGCTAAGAGAAAAATTCATAGCACTAAGTGTCTTTAAAAAGAAAATGGAAACATCCCTCATAAACAACTTAACAACACATCTGGAAGCCCTAGGGGGAAAAAAAAAAGAAGCAGAAACACCCAAGAGGAGTAGATGTCTGGAAATAATCAAACTCAGGGATGAAATCAATAAATTAGAAACAAAGAGAACAATTCAAAGAATCAACAAAACCAAGAGCTGGTTCTTAGAGAAAATTAATAAGATAGACAAACTGTTAGCCAAACTAACTAAAATACAGAGAAACACTATCCAAATCAACAAAATCAGAAATGAAAAGGCAAACATAACAACTGAACCATCTATGTAGTTCCAAGATTTGTCTTTCAAATAACTTAAACCTTTTTTATAATTATATACTTCAGGAAATTCTTTGAAAGCTTAGAGTTTAAACATTTTATTGTGGGCTTCAAAATTCTGGGTTATATCTTTGGGGATTGTGCCTCTGTGGAATAACTTTGGCTCAAACCCAAGAAAACATATTAACAGAAATGATTGAAACATGACCCTTTCAGCATTTCATCTGTAGTTTCTCCAAACCATTTCTGCTTAGCCAATGTTGAAGTGATCTGTGAGCTACTCACAGCACAAAACACAACCCAATAATGCAAATTGGTGAACTAATGACATGCAGTGTTCTGCACCATTCTCCAGAGAAATAGGCTGGGAGATAGCAAAAGATCAAATGCTCTATAATTTCACTTATATTGTGTTCTAAAATGACAAAAATATAAAGATAGGAAATAAATTAGTGGTGCTGCATTAAAACTCTTGGAGAGAGGGCAGGCATGTTTATAACAGGGTAGCTTATAAAAAGATCTGTGTGGTGACAGAAAAGTTGTAATACTTGATTAAGGCTAGGGTTACCTAATTTATGTATTAATAAATTAGAACAAAGCTAGTGAATACACTACCACCAGTACAAATTTTATGGCTGAGTTTTTATTATGCTTATGTGGACATGGACATAATTAGGTGAGGGGTACAAATATCTCTGTATTACCTTTACAACTTTCTGTAAACTCATGATTATTTAAAATAAAAAAATAGTTTTTTTCTAAATATTTGATTTTTGGCATATTCATTTATATTATTACACATAAATAAAAAAATTGCATACAGCAAGAAGAATCATGAAACAATCAGGGATTATATGAATGTTACATTCATGGTGTTCTGGCTAATTGTATTTGGCAACTTTGAAGAAAATATCTTTCCTATCATGGTGATTTTAAAATTCAGAATGAGAATCAATATCTATTGTATCTCATCTCTGTCAACTTAAAACATGTATCTAGACCTAAAAATATCTTAACCCCTAGACAACTAAAGTTAATTGTAAGACTCAACTATCTGGTCTTCAACCCCATCAGAGAATTGAGAAGGAATAAAACTTAATTATCTGAGTGAACCATAAGTGCAGGTTAGCAGCTTTGAAAATTAGAAAAAAAAATTGACAGAGACAGTTCAGTCCTGCCTGAACAGTCACCCAAAACTCTCTAAAATGTTGGAGCATCATCTTCAGCCTTCTGGCCCAATATCTCTAACAGACATATTTGTGAGGCAGGAACTACTGGGGAATTGCTTACCCTGTCTTGGCAGAGTTTGGCCATCAACTCTGTCTGCATCTAAGCGTGTCCATTTTTAAGCAGAATTCTGTCTGTGGCAGAAATTTGGGAATTGTGCCCAGGGGCTGGTTTTCCAAATATGGAGCCATCTCCATAAGGAGGATCTTTGATGCTCATCGTCTTCTTGAGGTAGGCAGGGTATTGCCAGGAGTAACCTGTCTTGTTATCAAAGAATCTTTAAAATATTAAAAGCATCTTTAAATGCCATATTCTGCAGGTCTCTGAGGCTTTTGAAAATCTTATCTAACTATTTTACATTATCTATCTATAGAATCATATCTATCTGTTAAACCTAGAATGTATTTTCTTTTGATAAAAATCAACTGGTAGTTGACATGACCATGATTTGATCAACTAATAATTAATTATCCTAAGCAGCCTGAAACAGCACTTTCAAAGTATTGGAAGTAAACTTTTTACTATGAATGAGTTGTATGGGTTCACTACCTCATATTAAAGTAGAAATATATATATATATATGGATAATAATATTAAATTTGAATTATATACCAATTTACCAAAATTAAACTTATTTTGTATCAATATACAAAATTCTATGCCAGTGAATTAAAAATAATTTTATTTGTTAGTAATAAATAAGGCCTTAGGTTGAGGAGTAGATTCAATAATTTACATTTTATCTTGTCATCCCTATATATTTCTATATCTCCCTTCTTTCTTTTCAACCCTTATCTCCATATCTACAAAAGAAAGATAAAGGAAAAGGGAGACATCCCTGAGTCCAACTTTGTTTTCTCTCTGAATAAGACCAATAATAACTTATAAGCAACTCCCAATGAAAATAACCATCTGTAGTCCAAAAGAGCAAACAAAAACATACCTAACGTTCCTTAGGGGAAATGGTGCGTTGTTCTCTTAAGGTTTCTTCCAGCTGATTTGGGGTGAATATTACCTTGGTAGGGGCCCAAATAAAATTGGGGAACATTGTTAAACAAGCCAGTAATAGCATTTGTGGTCCAGTTTCTAAATGTTGAGAAATTCCAGGCTTAATAGGAGTCCTGTGTGAGACAGTCTGAAATGCTGGACCAATTTGTATCGGAAACTTTCTTAGAAACTGTCCTGGGAAAAAGCAGGTTTTAATGTAGTTGCCAAACTCTAAGGTCGCTCCTTCATCTCTACCAACTGCTTTCATGTTCCTTGGAAGTTCTTTTATCTGGAGTGTGAACTAGGTTTAGTGACTCACTTGTGATATAAGCAACAGTGATAACGACACAACGCACTTTCATTCCAGGTAGGTGGTAGACTACCAGGCCACCAACTGTACTTCCAGGCCATCACTGTACTTTCTTCTTCTTCTAGGAGAGGCAAGGGACTTGAGACCTACTCCTTGGGGAGGTCTACTTGGCAACATGGAGTGATTCATTCAGCAAAGATTGAGGAATGACACACATTCTTTGATAACCAAATGTTGCCTTAGCTAACTCCTAAAGTGACTGCAGCCATAGCCAACTTAGAAGCCCTATCTTTTAGCAGTATTATCTCAGGCCAAACTTTCAAAGAGCTGAGAAGCACTTTCTTCACAATTTATCATTTCTACTTTATTTCTCAGGAAATAGTTCTTTTTCAAGATTAAGGACTCATTGTTGACAATTCTTTTCACTTGGCACTCAAAAATTGAATAATTTCTTCCTGGCCTTGTGGTTAGTTGTTTATAAGTGATGTGCTATGTTGGGGGTTGGTCTGATGTATTTTGATGCTAATTACTGCTTGCTGTCTCTGTGACCTACCTTGCCTCCTAGAGCTTAACCTGTTTGACCTATAAAAGACCTTCACATCTGGGCATGGCAAATGGAAAATGCATGACTAAGGTTCCTGGGCTTGAGGAGACAGAGACTCTTGGGAGGAAGAAAGACCAGAGGAAAAGAGGAGAAGAAGGTTGTGCTGTGGTGGGTTAGGTGGTGGAGAAGCACATGGCTGGTGTGGATGGAGACTTGGCCAGATGAAAACATTAGCAGTTATTTGGGATTATGGATGGGATTGCTTGATAGAAATTATTAAAACCAGATGGCATGGGTTTGGGGCAGGTATGGAATACCACTATGGGAAGTATATTAGGGGATTAATATCTGCCCTGCCCCAGGTTAACTAAGGCTATTTTAAAAATAAAACAGGTGTCTTGTGTCTTGATTGATTGCTAGTCGGTTAGAAAATACTGCTGTAATAATTATAGGCCTAATGGTAAACATTATTAGACCATATTGGTAATTTAATAGCAACAAATTGGCATCCAACTAAATTCTGGTATCCACACCCTTAAAAATTATGTTTTGTCATAGTCTGGTGGGGGCGGGGGAATAGCTCCCAGAGAGCACCCATGGGCCAGAACATTTCACAGGCACTGCTTCTAGCTGCCTGTGGCCTCAACTCTCACAGAACAAGGATAGTTACAGACATGTGGCCAGTTGGAGAGGCAGAACCAGGAGGCTGAAAGTCTTCTAAACTGGCCTGGGAAATGGAGTTAACTGCCTAAAAAACAATAAAATAAAAACTGCTATGGTCCCTCTCCATAGCACCACAACAGAAGGCTCCAGGATCTTTCTTGGCTTTGTTGTGGCATTTATAAATTTATTTGCAATGGGCTTAGTCATAGTCACACTTCTCCATACCCTCTCTTAAAAAGTTCAGGGAGAAAGGCAGTGGGCAGAGAGATGTGAGGCTTAGTTACTGGCCACAAAAAGGGAAGAAGGAAACAAACTCTTCTCCACAGAGTTGATAGCGGCTGGAATTAAGTGCTCTTTAGCTACAAGGTGTTTGTTAGTTCTTTCTGGAAAGGGTCCACCAAAAAGAGATAGTAATAACTAAATTCCAAGGAATGGTGGACAGGGTTTCACTAACTGAAGCCTAAATTGGCACAACTGACCTAAGACTTAGAATTTTCTTGTTTCCTTGCTTGAATCTTGCCTGAGAATTTTAAGAGTTTTAACTCAAATTGAGATGAAATAGTTGAGCGGGGCAGTCTTGGCACACACCTTTAATACAACACAACGGAGACTTTTGAGGTTGAACTCTTGAGCTGCAGACTAACCTGATTCCCACAGGGCATGATCCCCTGCTGATAAGGTAAGTTACTTGCAGAGATAACCTAGGATTTAAGTTGACAAAATTTTCCTTAAATTTATTATATACGTTCCTTTTTCTTAACAATGGGTTATATGTGTTTACTGTTCTAAAGGATGGATACACATCAATCTTAGGTTTATGTAAGGAAAAATGATGTCCCTGCTCTATAAAAGGCCAAGCAATCTCCTTGAAAGTGGAACATCCACAGGAGATATGGTGTCAAAGGGTAAATCGGTCTAAGAGATATGTTTTCATGGTCAATGTAAGGACCGAGGTTGGTCAGTGAGACAGACATGCAAGCTGCATGTCTCCCACGTCGAGAAGGGGTGAGACAAAAACAGCCACAAAAAATGTGAAAATCCAGATACAAGATGTCTACATTATACATAAACCCTAAAATAAAGTGGGAGTTGATATAATGCTTATTTAAAGCTTAATACCTTTTCCTTTACTTAGGGCAACCAGCTTGTCTTTAAAATGGAAAGCATCCTCTCAGGAAAAAGGTAGCAGCCTGGCCTATACATCAGGCACCATAGAGCCTGGAGAAGGACATTTAGAACTATACAATCTTGTTTTGATTTCAATATGATAATAATTGTATGTTCATTGTTAATGGTGATATTATATTTCCTCTTTGAAAGAGGTCAAAATGAAACAGACCTGGATAAAAGAGAGACTGATAACTAAAGTCAATCTATACTTACATGAATTCAAACTGTAGAACAAGCAGTTAACTTATATTGCTAATCCCACTACATGGGTATAGCTCTGAGACTGGCTGAAACATGAATGTCTGTGCCTAGCCAAAGCTTCCTGTTGGTTACAGAATCCCCATGACTTATTATTAGATGCCATTCTTCATGACATGAATCAAGATTTACAGATGTCTTTCTTCTGCTCATACAAAGAGCAGAGAACCAATGTTAATTGTTTTATGCATCTGCACACCTCATACATTTATAGTTTTAGGACTGCATAATGCTTGTGAGAAATTATATGTTTTTAGAATAAAAGAACCGGACACTGACGCTGGATTGGACCTGACAGGATTCACTCCTCCAGTATGCTGAGACGCTGACATCCTGCCTCCTTCATGTTCCAGCCCCAAGTGCTTCGGTTGCTTTTCCTTATCAGAAAAGGACAGATGCAAAGAAAGCTCATGATCCCAATTGGTCTGGCATTACAGACTGTCTCATACAGGACTTTTATTAAGTCTGGAAGTTCTCAACACCTAGGGACTGGACCACAAGTGCTATTTCTAGCTTGTTTAACCATTTTTCAATTTTATTTAGGCCCCTACAGAGATATTATTTGCCTCAAATCAGCCTGAAGAAACTTCAAGAGAAAGATGCCTGTTTCACTTAAGTTGGGGTAGGGGTTGGGTAGGTTTTTGGTTGCTTTCTTGGGCTATAGATGTTTATTGTCATTGGGAGTTGGTTATAAGTTATTATTAGTCTTATTCAGAGAGAAAACGAGGTTAGAATTAGAGATTTATCTCTTTTCCTTTATCTTTCTTTCTTAGGTACAGAGATAGGGGTTGAAAAGAAAGAAAGGGAAGGGGACTATAGAAATATATAGGGATGATAGGACAAAAAGATTATTGAATCTACTCTTCAATTTAAGGCCTTAATTGCTACTCACAAATAAGGTTAACTTTAATTCATTAATATAGAATTTTATATATTGATACAAAATAAGTTTGATTTTGATACTTTGAAAGAGAATTCATATTTAATATTATTTTTCACACATTATCTTTTCACACTAATATGAGATATTGTACACATACAACTCAATTCATACATGGTGTACTTCCAACACTATGACAGTGCTATTGTATGCTGTTTAGGATAATTAAGTAACACGTGACAACTGCTGATAAATTCATGGTTATGTTAAGTATAAGAATATACATGCTAGGTTTAACAGATATGATTCTATAGTGAGATAAGACCTTCAAAAACCTCAGAAACCTACAGACTTTGGGTTTTAAAAATGTTTTTATTAATTTAAGGATTCTTTGACAATAAGACAGATTAACTCCTGGAAGCACAGAGCCTACCACAAAGAAGATGATGAGCATTGAAAAATCTCCTTGTGGAGATGGCTTCAGGTGTGGCAAAACAGCCACTGCACAAAAATGTCCTTGTTTCTTCAATAGACAGAGTTCTGCTTAAAAATGGGCAAGCTTGGATGCAGGCAGAGTTGACATCCAGACTCTGACAAGACAGGTAAGCAAGTCCTCAATAGTTCCTGCTTCACAAATATGTCTGTCAGATATATTGGGACAGAAGGCTGAAGATGATGTTCCAATATTTTAGAGAATTTTAGATGACTGTTCAGGCAGCAAACTGTATCAGTCATTTTTTTTCTCATTTTGAAAGCTGCTAAGCCTTTTTACTCAGGTAATTAAATTTATTCCTTCTCAAGTCTCTGATAGGGTTGAAGACCAGATAGTTAGTTTTAAAATTAAACTTAGTTGTTTAGAAGCAAAGATACTTTAGGCCTACATAAATATTTTAGATTGATAGATATAAGCTTTAATAAATATTGATTTAGGTTCAGAACTTTAGACTTACCAAGATAAAATAGATAATATCTCTTCAAGCTTGCCAAGTATGTTTTGATTAAACATTATGTATCTCAGCCTTACCTACTAGTTTTTACAATTTTTCATAATTGTTCTTACTGTATATAAAACAGAATGCCTTTTATTTAGACAGAAAAGGGAAATTGTTTGGGGTTGGTCCGATATATTCTGATGCTAATTACTGCTTGCTGTCTCTGTGACCTACCTCTTCTAAATCTTAACTTGTTTGACCAATAAAAGACCTTCACACCTGGCCAGGGCAAATGGGATAGGCGTGGCTAAGGTCCTGGGCTTGGGGAGACAGAGAGAATCTTGGGAAGAGGAAAGGCCAGAGGAGAGGAGAAGAATGTTGCGCCATCATGGGTTAGGTAGTGCAGAAGCACATAACTTGCATGGATGGACACTTGGCCCAGATGAAGAACATTAACAAGTATTTGGGATTATGGATGGGAGGTAGCTTGATAGAAATTATTAGAACCAGATAGCATGGGATTGGGTAGGTATGGAATACTGCTATGGGAAGTATTTTAGGAGATTAATATCTGCTCTGCCCCAGGTTAACTAAGGCTATTTTAAAATATAACAGGTGTCTATGTCTTGGTTGATTGTTAGCTTAGAAAATACTGCTGTAATAATAATTATAGGCCTAATGATAAACATTATTAGTCCATAGTGGTAATTTAACAGCAACAAATTGGCACCCAAAGTGTAGCCCCAATAATAAATGTTCTTAAGCTGTACTGGTTGGAAAATTTACTACAACAAATCTCCAAGACTCCTGAGAATAACGCCAGGGGAATTGGCCCCACAGAACTGATTTCCAGAAGGTTCCATTCTTGTTCTCCTTAATCTCTTTTCCCTCCTATTTAGGGTACTCAGGTAGTAAGGGAGGTACATGTCTTTAATAAATTTCTAATAAAGTAGAATCATTAAAGAATTGGAGCCAACAAGAGGTGCCCAATGTGAAGCCACTCCCCTGGCACAATTCTCAGGAGTCTTGAGGGTCATCTATACAACAGAAGCAGCCACACCATCCGAAGACTGAACTTGGAGGTATTTCCTGAGATCTCTGCTGTCGCAAGTCGTCCAACCTTCCCTGCAGGAAATCTCCCATCTCTCTCTCTGGCTCCCTCCTCCCATTGATGGTTGTTTTACAATAAAATAGCATGGCCAGAGTTGCTGGCCCCTGTCTCTTGTCTTGGGCTGATATGTCTCCTCTGAGTCTATCTCAGATGTTTATCAGTTTGTGGAGACAAAGGTTCAGTAGGGTATTATCCCAAGACTGTTTTCACCTAGGGCCCAGACTAAGGCAAGATCACATTGTCTTCACTGTTTCTATCACTGCTTTGATTATTGCTTTTTAGTTTTTGTTATTACTATTGTTTGTTTATTTTAGAGATAGGTCTCATTCTTTATCCTATTAGCATGGAGCTAAAAAGCTGTCTTATGTCATAGCCTGCTAAATATTGAACATATAGGCATGTGACACAATTCCTAAATGAAATTGATTCTTCTAGATTCTCCAGGTTTCTGGAATTTAAGACAACTAGTTTTCTATTGCTGTGAAGAGACACTGTAACCAAGGCAACTTACAAAAGAAAGCAGTTAATTGAGGGATTGCTTATAGTTTCTGAGGGTGAGTCCATGATGGTCTTTGTGGAAAACAGCACTGGAGCAGTAGTTGAGAGCTTACATCCAGAGAGAGCAAGAACACTCCAAGTAAGGAGCAAGCATTCAGCTCTCTGAGCCTATGAGGCTGCTTTAGTAAAGGTTTGTATTACTATGAAGAGACACTATGGCCATGGCAACTTTTATTACTTTTGTTCTCATTAAGTTATTTGTTTGTGATCTTTCTCATTTTTTATATACCCATTAATATCTGTAACTCCTTTAGAACTGCTGTAGCTGAGTCTTAATCTTCTGGGAGTTTGTTTTTTCATTTTCACTTGGTCTAGGAGCTTTCAAGTCCCCCCCCCCATCTTTCTCAATAGCCTATTAATTGCTCAAAGGGGGCACTGTTTAGTCTCCAATGTATTTGTGTAATTTCTGCTTCTATTAATTCCTAGTTTTTGCTGTATTGTGATCTAATGCACAAGAAGTTATTTCCGTTCTTTGGTGTTTTGTAGGGTTTGATTCTTGGTATAGAATGTAGCCTATTTTATTAAAGTTCCATAGACTACTGAGAAGAATATATGTTCTGTCTCTGTTAAGTGTAACACTTCGTGTAGTTTAAATCCAAAGTCTCTCTGATTCTTAGTCTTCATGGCGACATAAAAGAAAGTTGAATCTTTTAAAGTTGTATCATTATTGGTGAGTTCTTTGTTTTCTGTTAGAAACTTGTTATTTTACTGTGTTAGACATGGTCGATACCTTCTTAGCTCTTTTTCATCTATTCCTCTAATGAATATTGCTGCTTCCTGGGCTCTTTTGAATGAAATTACCTCTGTTTTTTTCTTCATGTGTAGTATTTCTTTACATACCTTATCTACTGCTAGCATGGTGACTATGGTCCTGAGCTTCTTTTTTTTAAGATTTTTAAAAATTGATTTATTCTTGTTACATCTCAATGTTTATCCCATCCCTTATGTCCTCCCATTCCTCCGTCCCTCCCATTTTCCCCTTATTCCCCTCCCCTATGACTGTTCCTGAGGGGGACTTCCTCCCCCTGTATATGCTCATAGGGTATCAAGTCTCTTCTTGGTAACCTGCTGTTCTTCCTCTGAGTGCCACCAGGTCTCCCCCTCCAAGGGACATGGTCAAATATGAGGCACCAGAGTATGTGTGAAAGTCATACCCCACTCTCCGCTCAACTGTGGAGAATGTTCTGACCCTTGGCTAGATCTGGGTAGGGGTTTGAAGTTTACTGCCTGTATTGTCCTTGGCTGGTGACTTAGTTTGAGCGGGACCCCTGGGCCGAAATCTGCCTATCATAATGTTCTACTTGTAGGTTTCTAGGACCCTCTGGATCCTTCTACTTTGCTATTCTCCCATGCTTCTCTCATTTAGAGTCCCAATAGGATGTCCTCCCTTCTGTCCCAGTTTCCTGGTAAGTGAAGGCTTTCGTGGGACATGCCCCTTGGGCTAGTATGCAGATATAAGTGAGTATATACCATTTGAGTCTTTCTGCTTCTGGGTTAACTCAGTCATTATGATCATTTCTAGCTCAATCCATTTATCCACAAATTTCAGGAATTCCTTGTTTTTAATAGGTCCTGAGCTTCTTTAAATTGTGTGTATTTTGAAATGTCCTTATTTACCCACAAATTTAGAAGATTTCTTTGTTGAATATAATAATCTGGTTGGCATTTATTTACTTTCTGAGATATAGTATTTTAGGGTTTCTAATTTCTTCAGTTTGCTGATGAAAGATATGATGATATTTTGGTGTTTGGTGTTTCATGGATAAATTTGGTTTTTTTTTTTCTGAGGGGTTTTAACACCATTTTCTTTGTATTTTTGCCATCTTGACTATAATGTATCATATATAATGTATTCTTCTTTTTAATTTTTAAACTTTTTACATATACGTTTATATTATTACACTTATATACAATAAACTATCTCTAGCAAGAAGAACCATGACACAGTCAGGAACTATATAAATGTTACATTCTTAGTGTTTTGGCCATTTGTGTTTGTCAGCTTTGAAGAAAACATCTTTCCTATCTTGGCGCATCTAAAATTCTGAATGTAAATCAGTCTCCACCACATCTTGTCATTATCAACTTAAAACATCTATCTAGACTTAAAAACATATTAACCCCTAAAGAACTAAGCTACACTGTAAAACTAAGCTACCTGATCTTCAATTCCATCAGAGACTTGAGAAGGAGTAAACTTGATTACCTGACTATGCCTGAAGTGCAGGTTAGTAGCTTTCCAAATGAGAAGATGAGAGACAGTTTTCAACCTGAATAGTCACCCAAAATTCTCTATAATGTTGGAGGATCTTCTTCAGCCTTCTTCCCTAATATATCTTACAGACATATTTGTGAGGCAGGAACTTATTGAGTACTTGCTTACCCTTTCTTGGCACACTTTGGCTCTCTAATCTGCCTGCATCCAAGCCTTCCCTTTTTTAGGCTGGATTCTGTCTGTGGTAGAAATGAGAATATTGTGCCCTGTGGCTTGTTTAGAACATTGGAAACCATCTCTACAAAGCAGTTCTTTGATGCACATCATGCTCTTTGAGGTAGACTGGGTGTTGCTAAGAGTTAACTTGTCTCATTGTCAGTGAATCTTTAAAATAATAATTTAAAATGCCATATTCTGCATGTTTCTGAGGCTTTTGAAGACTTTATCTAACTATCCTACTTTGCCTTTCTATAGAATCATATCTACCTGCTGCATTTAAGATGCATATTCTTGTCATAAAAGTAGACTAGTGATTGATATGACCATGCTTTGATCAGCTAACAATTAACTTGTATAACTTATTTATACTAAATATCTTGCAATAGCACTTTCAAAGTATTAGAAGTAAACCTTGTATTATAATTGAGTCATATGGGTACAATACCTCATAATAGAATATATATATATATACACACACAGTGTTTGTGTGTGAAGAATAAACTTACACTTGAATTCTATACCACTGTATATAGAATTAAACTTACTTTGCATCTATACACAAAATTCTATACCTGTGAATTAAAAATAACCTTGTGAGTGACAATTGAAGCATTAAGTTGAGGAGTAGATTCACCAATCTACTTTTTGTTCTATCTTCTCTCTATATTTCTATATTCCCCCTTCTTTATTTTCAACCTTATCTCCTTATCTAAGAATTTAAGATAAGAGAAAAGGGAGACATTGCTGAATCTAACCTTGTTTTCTTTCTAAATAAGACCAATAATAACTTGTAACCAGCTCCCATTGATAATAACCTTCTATAGCCCAAGAAAGCAACCAAAAACCTACCTGACCCTCCTTAACGAAAACGAAGCATCATTCTCTTAAGGTTTCTTTTGGTTGATTTGGGATGAATAATACCTAGCAGGGGCCCAAATAAAATTGGGGCATGGCTAAACAAGGTAGGAATCGCATTTGTGGACCAGTTTCTAAATGTTGAGTAATTCTAGGTTTAGGTAGAGTCCTGTGTGGTGCAGTCTGAAATGCTGGACCAATGGGGATTGGAAGCTTTATTTGAAAGTGTCCTGGGAGCCGTCTTGTTCTGATGAGGAACAGCAACTGAAGCGCTTGGTGCTGGAACATGAAGGATGCAGGATGTCAGTGTCCAGCATGCTGAGAGGAATGAATCCTGTCAGGTCTGATCGACTGTCAGTGTCCAGTTCTTTTGTTCTGAAGGCATATAATTTCTCATAAGCATTATACAGTCCAAAAATTGTAAGTGTATAAGGTATGTGTGATGCACAGAGCAATTAAGGCTGGTTTTCTGCTCTTCGTATGAGCAGAAAAAAAAGACACATGTAAATCTTCATTCATGTCATATGAAGAATGAGATCTAATAGTAATTCATAGGACTTCTATAGCCAGCAAGAATCATTGTCTATGCCTAGATATTCATGTCTCAGCCAGTCTCAGAGCTGTTCCCACATAGTGAAATTAGCAATATAAGTCACCTGCTTGTTCTGCAATTTAAATTCTTCACATCCTGATTGTATCCCCCTCCCCCTTCCCTCCCTCCCTCATCCCCACTCCCTCCCTCCCTTAGTACTCAAAAGGGGAGTATTCGAGGATTCCAAGATGGCGCCAACCATTAAGCCACGTATCTGATCTACTCCGTGGAGACCAGAGACATAAGAGGAGCAACAGATTGCTGGACTTTGAGAACTGTAGGTGAGTGGTGCCCCAAAGGCCGCAGACCAAACAGGGGGCCTACCCCCTGGGTCAAGCAACATCCTGGAGGTGCTAAACGCACTCCCCAAACTCTGAAACGGAATCCACATGCAAACTGCAGCCTGTATATAAAGCACAGACTCGCTGCTTGGGGAGGTTTTTTTCCAGAGTCCCCAGCCAGAGGAGTGTCAGTTAAGAGGGTGAATCTGCCCTAGGATTCTTCCTTCCACACCACCCCAAACTGCAGAGGTCACCCGCCTAGGCCGACTGAAAACACAGGTGGCGGGACCCAACAGAGACAGTTATAGTGGGACTACACCTTGCTGGCCATCCGGGGCCAAACTTAGCACCAATCACAGCGGACTGAGCCTGCAAACAGCGGCAGTGAGAAATCAGCTTGAACTGCTTCCACAGACCCATCAGGAGACGTGGGTCTTGCCTAGAGATATAGCTGAACTTATTAGCCCTGCAGGAAGACCTGGTTCCGCGGGCTTCCGCCAGAGCTCTGCAACCCTATTGTTCCTACTGAGTCACAAGGCACTGGTCCTACGCTCCCTGCTCCCTGAACGAGAGAGCCCAGCTGGAGATCCTGGCCCGAGCAAGGCAGGCATTCTCACATTATCGGGAGACGAGAAGTGGATGGGTCTTGTTTGCAGAGTCTAATTGCTGTCCTAGAGTTTGAAGGGACCAGCATACCCCGGCGGGAAGACTTGGTTCCGTGAGCGGCTGCCAGAGCTCTGCAGAGCCAGTCTTACTAACTGCCCAACCGCAAGGCCCTGGCCCTGTGCTCCCTGCTCCCTGAATGAGAGAGCCCAATGGAGATCCTGGCCCGAGCAAGGCAGGCACTCTCACTTTATTGGGAGACAAAAAGAGGGTCTTGCTTGCAGTGCCTAATTGCTGACCAAGAGCGACCTTGGTCCCTCCAGGCATATAGTACTGGGAGAGGTTGGGCACTGCTACAGGGTATAGAGGCAGAGCTAAAAGACAGCTACACCCCCAGAAGACCTGATCTACCTGGGGTCTTGACTACAAATCCACAGAAAGGACAGGCAGCTGGGATCAACCTACTCAGCCAGAACGTCTGTGTGCGGACCTTGTTCTAGGTCCCAAGATGACTGATCTGAATTACAGCAGTAAAGTCCAAACAGATATCTACTTTGGCTGGCTCAGCCTGGAGCCCAGGGGGCAGAGGATAATCACCAGGAGTGAAACCAGATCACCTACCTGTTCCACAAAAATAGCCCCTGATCACCACAGACAAGAGTATCTGACCTATAATCAGTCATCAATTAACCACTCTCAATCAGCGAAGGTCACTACAAAATACCTTCCAACACCAGAGCCATCAAAATGACAAGAGGACAGTGTAAGAATGCTATCAAAAACCAGAACAGTTTGGCATCTCCGGATCCCAACATTCCCAATGAAAACAACCTAGAGAACCTAACAGCAATGGATAGGCAAGAAAATGACCTCAAGTCCTTAGTAAATAAGATGATAATGGAAGAAACAAATAAAATCTGTAAACAAATGCAGGAGGAGGCAAACAAGAGGGCTGAAGAGTTAAAAGAGTCATATAAAGAGGCACTTGAAGAATTTCAGAAAAATATAAATAACCAGATGATGGAAATCATTAAAACAGTCCAAGACATGAAGATAAAAATGGAAGCTATGATGCAGGAACACACAGAAGAAAAATGTGATTAAGAGTCTGCAAAAAGGAAAGCAAGCATCTCAGAGGTGGCCTTATCTAACAGATTGCAAGAAATGGAAGAACGAATATCGGGACTTGAAGATACAATCGCAGAACTGGAAACAACCATTCAGGGAAATGCTAAATCTGAAAAGTTCCTAACACAGACCATTCAAGAACTAAAAGGTCACATGAAAAGACAAAACTTGAGAATAATATGGATACAGGAGAGAGTGGACAGCTGACTCCACAGCCCAGAACACATCTTTAATCAAATAATGGAGGAAAATTTTCCCAATTTGAAGAAAGAGATGCATACGAGCATACAAGAGCCCTACAGAACACCAAATAGAATAGACCTGAAAAGAAAATCTTCCTGCCACATAATAATAACAACACAAAATATACAGAACAAGGAAAAAATATTGAAAGCGGCAAGAGAAAAAGGCTGAGTAACATACGAAGGCAAACCTATCAGAATTACTCCTGACTTCTCAGCAGAGACTATGAAAGCCAGAAGGGCCTGGACAGAGGTGCTGCAAACCCTAAGAGAACACAGATACCAGGCAAGACTACTATATCCAGCAAAATTATCAATAACCATTGATGGAGAAGACAAGTTATTTCATGACAAAAACAAATTCAAACAGTACCTAGCCACAAATCTGGCTTTACAGAAGCTATTAGAAGGAAAACTCCACCCCAATTGGTCAAACTACAAACAAAATTACATAGGAAATAGGTAAATATACCATTGCAAAATCATAACCTCACAAAATCTCAACTGTTACAAATACCAAAAATGAAGGGACTTACCAATCACTGGTCATTAATATCTCTCAACGTCAATGGTCTCAACTCTCCAATAAAAAGACACAGACTAATGGAATGGATGCATAAACATGACCCAACATTCTTCTGCATTCAAGAAACACACCTCAACCACAAGGACAGACATTGCCTCAGAGTAAAAGGTTGGGGAAAAATATTCCAAGCAAATGGTCATAAGAAGCAAGCTGGGGTAGCCATTCTAATATCTAATAAAATAGACTTTCAGCCAAAATTAATTAAACGAGATGAGGATGGTCACTTTGTACTCGTCAAAGGTAAAGTCAACCAAGAAGACATCACAGTTTTGAACATCTATGCTCTGAATACAAGGGCTCCCACATTTGTAAAAGAGTTATTAACAAAGCTTGCCCCACTCATTGATACCCACACATTAATAGTGGAAGACTTCAACACCCCTCTTTCACTCAAGGATAGGTCTTTGAATAAAAAAATAAGCCGGGAAATAACCTCATTAACCAATGTCATGAATCAAAATGGATCTAACAGATATCTACAGAACTTTCCACCCAAATGCAAAGGATTATACCTTTTTCTCAGCACCCCATGGAACGTTCTCTAAAATTGATCACATAGTTGGTCATGAAGCAAACCTCAATAGATACAAGAAGATTGAAATAATACCTTGTATCTTACCAGATCAACATGGTCTAAGGCTGGACTTCAACAACAACAGAAATAACAAAAAGCATACTAACACGTGGAAACTAAACAACTTTCTACTTAATGGCACATGGGTCACAGAAGAAATAAGGGAAGAAATAAAAGACTTCCTGAAATCAATGAAAATGATGGAACAACATACCCAAATTTGTGGAACACATTGAAAGCAGTGCTAAGAGGAAAATTCATAGCACTAAGCACCTTCAAAAAGAAAAAGGAATCATCCCACATAAACAACCTAACAACACATCTGGAAGCTCTAGAAAAAAAGGAAGCAGAAACACCCAAGAGGAGTAGACGCCTAGAAATAATCTAACTCAGGGCTGAAATCAATAAATTAGAAACAAAGAGAACAATCCAAAAAATCAACAAAACCAAGAGCTGGTTCTTGGAGAAAATTAACAAGATAGACAAACCGTTAGCCAATCTAACTAAAAGACAGAGAAACACTATCCAAATTAACAAAATCAGAAATGAAAAGGGAGACATAACAACAGACACTGAAGAAATACAAAGAATCATAAGAATCTACTTTAAAGGCATTTATGCCACAAAATTCAAAAATTTAAGGGAAATGGACAAATTTCTCGAACGATTCCATTTGCCAAAATTGAACCAAGTCCAGGTAAACAAATTAAATAGCCCTATTTCGCCTATAGAAATAGAAGCAACCATTGATAGTCTCCCAAACAAAAAAAGCCCAGGGCCAGATGGTTTCAGTGCAGAATTCTACCAGACCTTCAAAGAGGAGCTAATACCGATACTATTCCAGCTATTCCAAAAGATAGAAATGGATGGAATATTACCAAATTCCTTCTATGAGGCCACAGTCACATTGATACCTAAACCTCACAAAGATCCAACAAAAAAAGAGAATTTCAGACCAATTTCTCTTATGAACATTGATGCAAAAATACTCAACAAAATTCTCACAAAGCGAATACAACAGCATATCAAAGACATCATTCACCATGACCAGGTAGGCTTCATTCCAGGCATGCAGGGATGGTTTAACATACGGAAATCCATCAATGTAATCCACCATATAAACAAACTGAAAGAGAAAAACCACATGATCATCTCTTTAGATGCAGAAAAAGCATTTGACAAAATCCAACACCCATTTATATTCAAAGTTCTGGAGAGAGATCCGGAATACAAGGCACTTATCTAAACATAATAAAGGCCATATACAGCAAACCAACAGCCAACATTAAATTAAATGGAGAGATACTCAAGGAAATTCCTCTAAAATCGGGAACCAGACAAGGCTGCCCCCTGTCCCCTTATCTCTTCAATATAGTTCTTGAAGTTCTAGCCTGAGCAATAAGACAGCAAAAGGAGGTCAAGGGGATCCAAATGGGAAAGGAAGAAGTCAAATTATCCTTATTTGCAGATGATATGATAGTGTATATAAGTGACCCATAAAATTCCACCAGAGAACTCCTACAGCTGATAAACACCTCCAGCAAATTGGCAGGATACAAAATAAACTCAAAAAAGTCAGTAGCTTTCCTGTATACAAATGACAAACAGGCAGAGGAAGAAATTAGGAAAACTACTCCCTTCACGATAGCCACAAACAATATAAAATATCTAGGAGTAACTCTAACCAAGCAAGTGAAGGACTTATTTGCAAAAAAACTTCAAACCTCTGAAGAAAGAGATTGAAGATGATATGAGAAGATGGAGGGATTTAACTTGTTCGTGGATCGGGAGAATCAACATAGTAAATATGGCCATCTTACCAAAAGCAATTTACAGATTCAACGCAATCCCTATCAAAATACCTACAAAATACTTTGAAGATATTGAAAGATCAATTCTCAAATTCATATGGAGAAATAAAAAAACCCAGAATGGCAAAAACAATCCTATACAACAAAAGATCCTCCAGAGGAATCTCCATACCCGATCTCAAGCTGTACTACAGAGCAACAGTAATTAAAACAGCATGGTACTGGCAAAGCACTAGACTGGTGGATCAATGGAATCAAATTGAAGACTCAGAGATGAATCCACACACATTTGCTCACTTGATTTTTGACAAAGAAGCCAAATCTATTCAATGGAAAAAGGATAGCATCTTCAACAAATGGTGCTGGTCTAACTGGATGTCTACATGTAGAAAAATGCAATTAGACCCTTATCTGTCACCATGCACAAAACTCAAGTCCAAGTGGATTAAAGACCTCAACTTAAAACCAGAGACATTAATTCAGTTAGAGGAAAGAGTGGGGAAGAGCCTGGGACACAAAGGCACAGGAAACAACTTCCTGAACAGTACACCAACAGCCCAGGCCTTTATGTCAACAATTAATAAATGGGACCTCATGAGGCAGAGAAGCTTCTGTAAGGCAGGAGACACTGTCAAGAGAACAAAACGACAGCCTACAGAATGGGAAAAGATCTTCACTAACCCTTTATTTGACAAAGGTTTAATATCCAAAATATATAAAGAACTCAAGAAATTAAACACCACAAAACCAAACAACCCAATTGCGAAATGGGGCTTGGAACTTAACAGAGAATTCTCAACAGAGGAATATCAAATGGCCGAGAAACACTTAAAGAAATGCTCATCCTTGTTAGTCATCAGAGAAATGCAAATCAAAACAACACTGAGATTCCATCTTACACCCGTCAGAATGGCTAAGATCAAAAACTCAAATGACACCACATGTTGGCGAGGATGTGGAGAGAGAGGAACACTCCTTCATTGCTGGTGGGAATGCAAACTAGTACAGTCACTTTGGAAAGCTATCTGGCGCTTTCTCAGAAAAATGGGAATAGGGCTTCCTCAAAACCCAGCCATCCCACTCCTTGGAATATACCCAGAAAATGCCCTACCACATAACAGGGACATATGCTCAACCATGTTCATAGCTGCTCTATACATAATAGCCAGAACATGGAAATAGCCTAAGTGTCCCTCAGTAGAAGAATAGACTAAGAAATTGTGGTATATTTACACGATGGAATACTACTCAGCTATTAAAAACGAGGAATTCCCGAAATTTGTGGACAAATGGATTGAACTAGAAATTATCATAATGAGTGAGTTCATCCAGAAGCAAAAAGAGACAAACGGTATATACTCACTTATATCAAAACACTAGTCCAAGGGATACGAACCATGAAAATCTTTACTTACCAAGAAAGTGGGTCAGAGGAGAGGATATCCAATTGAGACTTTAGGCAAAAGTAGCATGGAAAAAAGAGGAAATAGTAGGACCCAGAGGGTCCTGGAAACCTACAAGAAGAACTTTATGACAGGCAGATCTGGATCCTGGGGTCCTCCTCAAACTAAGGCACCAGCCAAGGAGAATATAGGCAGTAAGCTTCGAACCCATACCAAGACCTAGCCGATGAACATGATATTCTCCGCTGTTGAGTGGAGCGTGAGATCTGACTCTCACATGAACTCTGGTGCCCGTTTTCTGACCGTGTCCCCGGATGGGGAGACCTGGTGGCACTCAGAGGAAGGATAGCTAGTTACCAAGAAGACACTTGATATTCTAAGAGCATATATAGGGGGAGGAGGTCTCCCTCAGTCACAGACATAGGGGAGGGGAGAAGGGGAGAAATGGGAGGGAGGGAAGAATGGGAGGAAACAGAGGAAGGGCTAACAATCGAGATGTAATATGAATAAATTAATAAAAAAAAGGGGAGCATTCTTCCCCTAACATCTGACCTCAGCCTATCAAGTCTCATCTGTCCTACCTGTAACTCTTCCTCTGTAGCCTGGCAAGGCCATTTTGCCAGGGGGAAAGAGATCTAAGTTCAGCGGCCAGAGTGCATGTCTGAAGTAGTCCCTAATCTCCACAGGTGGGATCCATAAGGAGACTGTGCTACTACATCTGAGCAGTGGTTGTAGGCCCATATCATACATGGTCCTTGGTTGATGTTTTAGTCTCTGTGTTGTAGTATAGTTATCCTGTATTATGTGGCTAATATACACTTATAAGTGAGTATATACCTTGCGTGTCTTTCTGGGTCTGGGTTACTTCACTCAGGATGATCTTTTCCAGTTCCATCTATTTGCCTGCAAATATCAAGATTTTCTTGTTTTTAATCTCTGAGTGGCAGTCCACTGTGTAAATGTACCACAGTTTCTTTATTCATTCTTTGGTTGAGGGACATCTAGGTTGTTTCCAGATTCTGGCTATTATGAATAAAGCTATGAACATAGTTGGGCAAAAGTCCTTGTTTTATGGCGGAGCATCTTTTGGGTATATTCCCAAGAGTGGAATGGCAGAAAGCACCAGATTTATTTCCAAAGTGGTTGTACAAGTTTGCACTCCCACCAGCAATGGAGGAGTATTTCCTTTTCTCTACATCCTTGTCAGCATGTGTTGTCACCTGAATTTTTGATCTTAGCCATTCAGATAGGTTCAAGATGGAATCTCAGTGTCATTTTGAGTTGCATTTTCCTGATAATGAGAGATGTTGAGCATTTCTTTAAGTATTTCTCAGTCATTCAATATTCCCCTATTGAAAATTCTCTACTCCATTTTTATTTTTATATTAAATTTTTTTTATTTAAGTAATTTATTCAGATTTCATCTCAATTGTTATCCACACTTGTTTCTTCCTTTTTCCCTTTCCTCTCTCTTTCATCCTATTCCCCTTTCCTAGGTCTGTGACAGAAGGGGACCTTGTGCCCCACTATAAGATCACAGGTTATAAGGTCTCTTCCTGATAGCCTGCTTACTCTTCTTCTGAGTGTCACGAGGTCACCCCACCAAGGGAAAGTGGTCAAACAGGGGACCCCAGAGTTCCCTGCTCTCCACGCAATTGTGGAGAATATGCTGTCTATTGGCTAGATCTGGATAGGGGTTCTAGGTTTACTGCATGCATTGCCTTTGGTTGGTACAGTAGTTTGAGCTGACACACCTGGGTCCAGATCCGTCAGCCCTTATGGTCTTCTTGTAGGTTTCTAAGACCCTCTGGATCCTTTTATTTCCCTATTCTTTCTTACCTCTCTCACCTAGAGTCCCAATAGGAGGTCCCAGTATCTATCCCAATCTCTGGCTAAGTGAAGACTTTCAGGGGACATCTCATAGTATCTGTGAATAGTGATAGTTTGACTTGTTCTTTTCTGATTTGTATTCCCTTGATCTCCTTTAGTTGTCTTACTGCTCTGGCTAGGACTATATTGAAGAGATATGGAGAGGGTAGACAGCCTTGTCTTGTTCCTGATTTCAGTGGAATTGATTTAAGTTTCTCTCCATTTAGTTGGTGTTGGATATAGGCTTGCTGTATATTGCCTTTATTATGTTTAGGTATGTGCCTGTATCCCTGCCATCTGTAGGTCTTTTGACATGAATGGGTGTTGGATTTTGTCAAATGATTCTTCAGCATCTAAGGAGATGATCATGTGTTTTTTTTCTTTTAGTTTGTTTATATGATTAATTACATTGATGGATTTCCTTACATTGAACCACTCCTGCATGCCTGGGATGAAGCCTACTTTGTCATGGAGAATGATAGTTTTGATGTGTTCTTGAATTCAGTTTGTGAGTATTTATTGAGTATTTTTGCATCAATGTTTATAAGAGAAGTTGGTCTGAAATTCTCTTTTTTTGTTGAGTCTTTCCATGGTTTAGGTATCAAGGTGACTGTGGCCTCATAGAATGAGTTTGGTAATGTTCCTTCTGTTTCTATTTTACTGAATAATTTGAAGAGAATTGGTATTAGCTCTTCTCTGAAGGTCAGGTAAAATTCTGCTCTGAATCCTTCTGGTCCTGGGCCTTTTTGTTGTTGTTGTTAGGACAATTTTGATGACTGCCTCTATTTCCTTATGTGTAACAGGACTATTCAATTTGTTTACCTGATCTTGATTCAATTTTGGTAGTTGGTAGTTATCAAGAAAATTGTCCATTTTGTTTAGGTTTGCAAATTTTGTGGCATATAGGCTTTTGGAATAAGACTGATGATTCTATGGATTTCCTCAGTGTCCGTTGTTATGCCTCCCTTTTCATTTCTGATTTTGTTGATTTGAATACTCACCCTCTGCCTTTTAGTTAGTGTGGTTAAAGGTTTGTCAATCTTGCTGATTTTCTCAGAGAACCAGCTGTTGCTTTCATTGATTCTTTGAATTGTTTTCTTTTTTCCAATTTATTGATTTCAGCCCTGAGTTTGATGATCTCCAGCCATCTACTCCTCTTGGGTGTGTCTGCTTTCTTTTGTTCTAGAAATTTCAAATGTGCTGTTAAGTTGCTAGTATGTGATATTTCCAGTTTCTTTATAAAGGAACTTAGTGCTATAAACTTTCCTCTTAGCACTGCTTTCATTGTGTCCCATAAGTTTGGGTATGTTGTGTCTCAGTTTCATTGAATACTAGAAAGTTTTTAATTTTTCTTTTTATTTTGTCTCTTACCTAGATGTTATTGAGTAGGGAGTTATTCAGTTTCCATGAGTTTGTAGGCTTTTGGTTATTTCTTTTGTTGTTGAGTTCCAGCTTTAATCCATGATGGTCTGATAAGATGCAAGTGATTGTTTCAATCTTCCATTATGACAGCCTATGTGTTTTTGCTGGGGAGTTGAGGCAATTGATGTTAAGAGATACTAATGACCAGTAATTGTTAGTTCCTTTTGTCTTGATGTTGTTGGTGGTAGAGTGTGTGTGTGTTTCTGTGTTTTGGATTTGTGGATGTTCAGTTATTTATTTCATGGATGTAGTTAGCCTTCTTATATTGGAGTTTTCCTTCTGGTAACGTCTGTGGGGCTGGATTTGTGGTTAGGTGCTGATTAAACTTGGTTTTGTTGTGGAATAACTTTTTTTCTCCATCTATGGTGATTGAAAGACTTGCCTGGTATAGTAGACTGGGTTGGTATCTGTGTTCTCTTAATGTTTGTATGACTTCCATGCAGGCCCAGGTCTCTGTTGAGAAGTCAGGTGTAATTTTGATGAGTTTGCCTTTACATGTGACTTAACCTTTTTCTCTTGCAGCTTTTAATATTCTTTCTTTCTATGGTACATTTAATGGTTTTATTATTATGTGGCAGGAGGATTTTCTTTTCTGGTCAAATCTATTTGGAGTTCTGTAGGCTTACTGTATGTTTTTATGGACATTTCATTCTTTAGGTTGGGGAATTTTTCTTCTATGATTTTTTTTGAAAAATGTTTTCTGGGCCTTGGAGCTTGGGGTCTTCTCTTTCTTCTGTTCCTATTATTCTTAGATTTGGTCTTTTTTATAGTGCTCCAGATTGCCTGGGTGTTTTCTGTCAGGAACTTTTTAGTTTTAACATTTTCTTTGATGTATCAATAACTTCAATCATATCATCCACACTTGAGGTTCCCTCTTCCATATCTTGTTTTTGGTTGGTGTAGCTTGTGTCCACCATTCCTGTTCTCTTCCCTATGTTTTCCAACTCTATGATTGCCTCAGCTTGTAGTTTCTTTGTTGCTTCTAATTCCCTCCTTAGGTCTTGAATAGTCTTATTCATTTCTTTCTCCCCTTTGATTGAATAGTCCTATCGTTCTGTATAGGATCTATTCAATTCCTTCATCTGTTTGAATGTGTTTTCCTGTGTTTCTTTGAGTGATTTATTTTCCTCTTTCAAAGCTTCTATCATTTTCATCACCTCAGATTTTGAGTCTTCATGGGTGTTCATGTCTCCAGGGCTTGCTATGTTAGGATCACTGGTTTCTGGGATTGCTATATGGCTCTGAGTTTTGTTGCTAGTCTTGCACTGTCTTCTGGTCATCTGGTTGTCTCTGGTGTTAACAGGCCTAGAGGTTCCTCCAAAGAGGTCACTATCTGTGTCCTACATTGGCCAGGCAGGTTGGGAGAAAGTAAAAGAGCTCTAATCCTAAGGTTGTATCCTAGGGCTCCCCAGATGCCGCCTCAGGATGTTGGAAAATGTGTGTTAGAGCCTGCACCCAGCTCAGTTCATCTGGGTTCCCTGACTGTGTCCCAGTTGGATCAAGCAGGAGAGGAGTGAGCTGATATATTTCCAAGCCCAAGGTTGCTCAGGTGTCCTACAGTTCTTTTTGAGATGGCAGGGCTCTGTCTATCTGCTGTGTTCCAGATGGCCTAGGGCAGTAAGCCACTGGCCAATGGAGAGAGATTGGAGCTCAAAGCGGATCATGAAACAATAGCTAATGTGGGGTTGGCCAACACAGGTCTCTGTCTGTGACCCAGGTGGATCAGGCCAATAGGCTGTAAGTGGGCAGGGTGAGATCAGAGCCAGAAGCTGCTAGGAGAATAGCAGCAAATGAGGACTGTGGCTGAGTAGGTCTTTGCTCAGTCTGTTTGCTTTGTGCCTTAGCTGAGTCAGAACAGTATGCTTCAGGCAGGTGGGCAGAGATTGATCCAGGCATGAAGTTGCTTACAGGATAGCAGCTAATGCAGATTGTGGCCCATGCACCTCTCTGCTCAGCCTGTTTCCCTTGTGTCTTAGCTTTTTCTGAGCTGTATGCTTCAGGCATGTGGGCAGAGATAGACCAAGGCCCAAAGTTGCTTGTAGGAAAGCAGTTAATGCAGATTGTGGCCGACACATGGATTCAGCTTTGTCCTCGACCTGCCCTCTTGAGCTTATCTGCTCTGTGACCCAGCTGGCCTAGGCTGACAAGCAGCTGGGTGGCTTAGAAGGATCAGAGATCAAAGGTGTTTGGGTACCCTGCACTCTTTCTCAGAAGGCAGCTAATGTGGATTGTGTCCAGTGCTGAGATTCAGCTCTGCCTGTCCGCAGCTCCCTGTCCTGGATCAGTAGACGGGTAGTGAGAGCCCAAAGCTACACAAATAACCCACAGTCTTTTCATTGCTGATCCGGCAAGCAGTTCATGGATGGTGAGAGCCCAAAGCTGCAGGGATGACCCACAGTCCTTCCCAAGATGGTGGCTAATGTGGACTGTCCCCCAGGATTTTTCTGTGGGTGGCCTTGGCTTGGACCCAACCATGTCCACACAGTGTGGATCCCTTTCACCTGGGAATCAGTAGCACTGGTGGTGTTTCGTGGTACTCAGTTTGGTCTTTAGGTCACTGTGCAATCTTGGTTTTCTTCCTAATCAGACACATTGTGCGATCAGTGCCGTCATCTTCGATCAAGACCTATAGTGTATTCTTTTTGATCATTTGAAGGGTACCTCTAAATGCTTCTTTTATGTTTTTTATTTTTTATGATATTTTATTAATTTATTCATATTACATCTAAATTGTTATCCCATCTCTTGTATTCTCCTGTTCGTCCCTCCCTCCCGCTTTCACCTTATTTCCCTCTCCTATGACTGTGACTGAGGGGGACTTCCTCCTCCTCTAAATGATCATAGGGTATCAAGTCTCTTCTTGATAGCCTGTTATCCTTCCTCTGAGTGCCATCAGGCCTCCCCATCCAGGGGACATGGTCAAATATGAGGCACCAGAGTTTGTGTGAAAGTCAGTCCCTGCTCTCCACTCAACTGTGGAGAATGTTCTGTCCATTGGCTAGATCTGGGTAGAGGTTCAATGTTTACTGCACGTATTGTCCTTGGTTGGTACCATAGTTTGAGCAGAACTCTTGGGCTCAGATTTGCATGTCATAATGTTTTTCTTGTAGGTTTCTAGGTCCCTCTGGATCCTTCTATTTCCCCATTCTCCCATGCTTCTCTCACCTAAAGTCCCAATAGGATGTTCTCCCCTCTGACCCACTTTCCTGGTAAGTAAAGTCTTTCATGGGACATACCCCTTGCGCTGCTGTCTTGATATAAGTGAGTATATACCATTTGTCTCTTTTTGCTTATGGGTGAACTCACTCATTATGATCATTTCTAGTTCCATCCATTTGTCCACAAATTTCGGGAATTGCTTGTTTTTAATAGCTGAGTAGTATTCCATAGAGTAAATGTACCACAGTTTCTTTATCCATTCTGCTACTGAGGGACACTTAGGCTGTTTCCAGGTTCTGGCTATTATGAATAAGACTGCTATGGACATGGTTGAGCATATGTCCTTGTTGTGTGGAGGAGCATCTTCCAGGTACATTCCAAGGAGTGGAATAGCTGGGTCTTGACAAGTCCTATTCCCAATTTTCTGGGATAGTGCCAGATAGATTTCCAAAGTGGTTGTACAAGTTTGCATTCTCACCAGCAATGAAGAAGTGTTATTCTTTCTCTACATCCTCACAAGCATGTGGTGTCACTTGAATTTTTGATATTAGCCATTCTGATGGGTGTAAGATAGAATTTCAGAGTTGTTTTGACTTGCATTTCTCTGATGACTAAAGACATTTCTTTAAGTGTTTCTCAACCATTTGATACTCCTCTGTTGAGAAGTCTCTGTTTAGTTCTGCTCACCATTTCTCAATTGGGTTATTTGGTTTTGTGGCGTTTAATTTCTTGAGTTCTTAATATATTTTGGATATTAGATCTTTGTCAGATGTAGGGTTGGTGAAGATATTTTCCCAGTCTGTGGGCTGTCGCTTTGTTCTCTTGACAGTGTCTCCTGCCTTACAGAAGCTTCTCAGCCTCATGAGGTCCCATTTATTAATGGTTGACCTTAAGGCCTGGGTTACTGGTGTTCTGTTCAGGAAGTTGTCTCCTGTGCCAATGTGTTCCAGCCTCTTCCCCACTTTTTCTCCTAACCAATTTAGTGTCTCTGGTTTTATGTTGAGGTCTTTAATCCACTTGGACTTTTGTTTTGTGCATAGTGACAAATATGGGTCTAATTGCATTTTTTTAACACATAGACATCCGATTAGACCAGCACCATTTATTGAAGATGCTATCATTTTTCTATTGAATAGATTTGGCTTCTTTGTCAAAAATCAAGTGACCATATTGTGTGTGGATTCATTTCTGGGTCTGTTTTAAGATTGGGTGCTTATTTATTTCTCTGTGTTAGTGGAATACTATGCTATAATTTCATTGATCAGGCTATCTGTTCCTTTAGTATTTAGATCATTCTTCTATCCTATTGGTTATAAGGTTGATATCTTTGATAATATTTCAGAATCCTTTGACTATCCCAGCATTCATGAGTATTATGCCATTCTTATTTGTTTTCCTACTTCCTGTTGTTTCCTTATTGGTCTTTAAATATAGATCAATATTTATTTCAACATTACTTCCACTTGGTTGAGTCTATTGGGGTACTTTTTACTTTTTATTACATTCATTGAGTTTTCTAACTACAATATTTATATTTAATACTTTTTTAATCTTAATTTTCTGTTAAAATTTTCTTTTATGTTGCTGACTCTTTTCAACTGTATTAATGATTTTCATTTGGAGTGAAATGTGTAATGTCAAAAGAAATATTTTTGTACTTCTCAAGACTTCTTGAGTACTAGTTACATTGACAATACAGTGCTACCTGCTGTCATTTGAGTAAAAGTTCCCCTACAGTGTTGGACATTTGAATGCTTTGCTAACAGTTGGTGTTATTTAGTTGTTTGGTGTATAAGTTGTGGCATTGTTGGAGTAATCATGTCCCTAGGGTGGGAGTTGAGAGCTTAAAAACTTGTACCATCTTGAATTTGTTCTTTGTCTTGGTTAGGGTTACTATTGCTGTGATAAAATACAGTGACCAGAAGCAGCTTGAGGAGGAAAAGATTTCACTCACCATTCCATACAGCATTTCATTATGAAAAGCAGTAAAATCAGGAATTCACACAGAGCAGGAACCTGGAGGCAGGAGCTGATGCAGTGGCCATGGAGAAATGCTTGCTTTATATAGCTTGCTTTGCCTGCTTTCTTATAGAACCCAGGGCCTTCTTATAGAGCCCAGGACCACCATGACATGGATGGTACTACCCTCAATGGGCTGGGCCATCCCCATCAATCACTACTGAAGAAAACACCCTACAGACTTGCTTGCAGTTTGATCTTATGGGGGTATTTTCTTAGTTGAGGTTCCTGCCCCTCTGAAGACTTTAGCTTGTGTCAAGTTGACAAAAACTATCCAGCATGCACTGCCTTCTTGCTTTGGTCTCCTCTCCCCCTTGTTTGTGGTTAGAGATCAGAGCTGAGGTCATTTCAGGTTCTAGGCCCAGTCACCATGCCTTCCTGCTGCCACTCTTCTCTAATGTGATGGTGAGAGGCTTTTAGCCCTCTGGACCCATAAGCCCAGTTAACTTTTCTATAAGTTGCCTTGGTCTTGGTGTTTTACCACAGCAACAGAAAAGTGACTGGTATACAACTGAACACGGGCACTTCAGGGTTCTTTGGCTCCCTGGCAAGTTAATAGCTCTAGAGGCTGACTGGGCTCAGAGCTGTCACACTCTCAAGTCATTCCCTGCTGATAGATGTGCCCTGAACTTTCTCTGTGCATTTTCCTGCCTGTACCAAATCTGCCACCTGAACTTTACAGCATGTAAGCATCCAGACTTCCTCCCCTTTACCTCCCTGGACTTTCTCTCATATGGCAATGACAGGCTAACCTAAGGCCCTGTTTCCTGTTCTCAGGCCCAAGCATATGTCAGAGTTTTTCTTGTGACTGTCCTTCCTTCCTTCCTTCCCTCCCTCCTTCCTTCCTTCCTTCCTTCATTCCTTCCTTCCTTCCTTCCCTCCAAAAATAAGCTGTCTTTCATGACAGCCCAGCTTCTTTAGAGTGAAACTTTGGTACAGCC
Organism: Acomys russatus; assembly: GCF_903995435.1. Taxonomy (NCBI): domain Eukaryota; kingdom Metazoa; phylum Chordata; class Mammalia; order Rodentia; family Muridae; genus Acomys; species Acomys russatus. The sequence goes on along the minus strand of NC_067144.1, from coordinate 661,353 downwards.
TTCCACTAGTGTGCATTTACTGGAGAAATCACTCTCACCAAAATCCATAAGTAGTTGCCAGGTTTGTGAAGATCATGAGCTTTGACGGAATGCCACTCAGCTGTGTCCACTCCATTCTCATACCTTCACCAGGGAGCTGAGCTGTCAGAGCTACATCCAGCTTTCTTCTTATTGCTGTGTTACTTCTCTGCTCTTTTTAGGGGCTCCTTTCTTTACTTTGTGGGTCTCTGAAGAAGTTCTTCTCTTTCTTAAGGATTCTGTTGTTGCTTTTGTTATTATTTTCTTATTTTATCTTTATCCTTCACCAGATCTCTGAGAGACAGCTTCCATTCTGTCATCTGACTTAGAAGTTAATATATTAGCATTTGGTTCCAGTGACAAGAGGTGGTTCTTGAATGAAAAGAAAAGAAAAGGAAAAGGACATGACTGCTCTTAGGTATGGTGGAAGAAAAGTTTGTTATAGACATGAAGGAGAGCATAGCCAGAGGCAAAAACCTCTGGGAGAGTCTAAAGCCTGTGCTGGGCCATATAGGGAGAGAAGGAGAGAAAAGAGAGGGAAACCTGGTGCAGGAGGACCAAAGGAAAAAAGAAGCAGATAACCGAAATGGTTGTATTAAATAAGGAAGAGCAGCCTGGGCCCTGGGCTAGAGAGTTCATGGTAGCAGACAGGGTATGCCTGTGAAGAGTGTCCTGTAACAACAGGTGGGTTTTGGGGGATGTAGGAATAACCTGGTGGTCAGGTTATGTTAAGTTGGCACCTCAGCCATTTGTCCTGTGTTTGAAACCTAAAAGTTCTTAGAACCGTTTAAAAATATAAGGACATTCTTAGCTCAGGCCATACAAAAACAGGCAAAAGGGTGTGTGTGCTATACAGTAAGGTCTTTGTTTTGTTTTGCTTGCTTGTTTGTTTGTTTGTAACTTTTGTGATGACAAATATTAGTGGCTAGGTATCCAGGGAGTAGATTTAAAGGGTTACTGGTCCATGTGATAGACTCTCCTCAGGTTGACAGCAAACTACTGATGAGATACCACTGAATGAGATATGTATAGTCTGCTATTTGTCCCCAGGAGCTGATATAGGTAGATTAAACACACTCCTGAAGACCCAAGAGACCCTTTAAGGGAACTTCTTCTTACACAATTTGCATAGCTTCACTGAGTATCATGGTTTTCTACCAAGCTGACTGTGTAGTCCTTTGTGACTGTTCTATGGGGCACTGCTACTAAGCTTGGCTTCCTATACAGATGTGGCCTTAGCAGACTCAGTTTTTCCCACCCACATCAAAGTGACCTCACTGGCATCTATGCCACTAAAGCTTCATGGTAGAAAAATATGAACGGGCACGAAAGGATAGTCAGACTCTTAAAAAAATGACAAAAGAAAATTTTGCTCTTAATGCTCAAACTTGGCATAGTAGAAGGCCTGGGCTAAGCACTCTAATGGCAATGGTCTTTCAGTTCAGGGGAATTTGATTGCCCATAGGCTGACCTGAAGTGTGGTCTGAACCACGCATGCAGTAAAACATGAATGTCTTCCATCACCTCAGCTGCTTGGGGCACATATAGAATGCATTACTTGTAATGCAGAGCTTGCGTTTCATCTGTAGTCTCCTCCATGGACACCCTTTGTTTGCCTGTGGGAGAAGCTTAAAGGCCCTTTAGGTTAAGCGCACTTGTGAGCAGATATTGCCTCCACACCCAATCCTGAGTACGGTTGCCCTAATGGAAGTTGGTGACTGGCATTTGTAATTTGCATACTGCTTATTATCCTTGATAGTTCTTTTGCTTGTGGAAACTGAACCTTTTTGGGGTGAAGATTGGCTGTTGAGTTTCTTCTTTACACTGTGGTTTACCACATTCTTCAGGAAAACAAGGCTTAGAGGGAGTGGGAAGAGGCCTGGAAGACAGGTGCCTGATTGGGTAATAAATTCAAATTCACTGAAGACAGACTTTGGGGCAATGCTGTCTATGCACATTATTTTGTTGTTTCTGGACAACAGAGGAGCAAAACCATCATTCATTGTTTTGGGTATTCTGATCAAAGCAGTCATGAATATTGAGTGTGTTCCTTGCACCCCCAGAATGCAGCTTCCGAAGATCTGCAACTTGACAGGGCTAGAGCCTCCTTTCCCATCACTGACTACATCAAAACCTCAAAGGAGTCAGAATTTGGCTGGGGAAAGAGAATTTGCATTTCAAGAGATTCCTAACCATCACACAAATCTTCACTCCCATATGTGCATGCAGAGATTTCTTGCATCGGACAGTGATCCTTAGTCCCTCCATGATTATGATTTATGAAAGGAAAGTCAAGTAATGATGAAGATGCTGTGTTTAAGGAGGGAGTAAACACTTCTGGGTGCCTACTTGGGGTTGGTAGCTGGGTTTACAGGTCACATTTAATGTTCATTGCTTTATTACAGGCCATTGTAGCAACAGATATTCATTTCTCAAATTCTGGACACTCAGAATACTTTCAAAGACCAGGATGCTTACAGATCTAGGGTCTGGTGAAGAAGCTTCCTGACTATTCCATGACCACTTTCTCATTGAGAGTTCCTGTCATTAAGGTCACTAGCTTTGTTGGATGAGACCCACGTGATAACTTTATGTAGCTTTAATTGCTTCCCCCAAGCAATATTTCTAAAGGTAATTACACCAAAGCCTATAGAGGTGCAGTGGTGTGCTCGGCATACATTCAAGATGCAGGAGTCTGGCAGCTCATGAGATCACTCTGTTCTGGCATGATCTTTAGTGAACGGGAACTGGAGGCTGGAAGCTAGAAGCTGGAAGTTGGAGGCCAGGTAGTTGAGGGTTGCTTTAGACTGACATGTACTACACTGTAAGGAGGTTTAGAAAACAAGCCTGCTCCTTTCCTTGTGTAGCGCCATTCAAATAAAAGTTCTGAGATAGTCACTGCATTGTATATCCCACTGTACACCCACATCTTAATTTAGTGAGCATCTATAACAAAATACCTGTGGCAAGGCAATCTGTGAGGGACAGAACTTCCTTTCTCATAGTTTGGGAGGCTGGGATGTATACGGTTAAGATGCTAGCCCTGGAGTCTAGTGATGGCTACCGCCTGTTTTTAATTTGGTACCTACCACTGCATATCATGTGATAAAATTAGTAGAGTGTCAGAATAAAACAAATACCGTGTCCTCAGATGACATAAAAGTGGACAAGTCAGCAAAATGAACTCTCTCTGAAGCCTCCTTTAGAGGGATTGAGGCCCTTATTACTTGTTTTTCCAAGGGTCCCACTTCTCAACACCACCGCTTTTGGGATTTCAACATTATCTTTTGAAAGACATACATTCATGCTATGTCATTCCATCTTAGGTCCCCAAAATTCATTTTCTTATCATAAAGAAAAGATTCTCGTTAGAAACCAATGAACCAATGAAGTCTGAGTTGCAGTATCTTTAATGTTTAAGTCTAGCTTAAATAGAATCTCAGGTAAGAGCACCAGTGAAACCCACTCTGACGCCAGCTCTCCTTCCACTGTGAACCTATGAAATCAAACAGTTACATGTTTACAAGGTACATAGCCTATATGGTCCTTTCTGAAATGGGGAGATAAGCAAGAGCAATGAAGTAACAGGTTCCAATCAAGTCCACAACCCAACACATTTATCTTGAGATATCTTGAGAATTATTTGGTTTTTTTTAGTCTTGTTCTGTCTTCTGGATCTTGAAGCAGCTCCCACAGCAGCTAACATGGTGAGAAGTATGTTGCTCTGTCTGTCAGGCTGGGAATGTATGCTGGTGACTATATTTCTGGAGACCTAGGAAGGATCCCACTGTCTTGGCTTCTCTCTGTCTCAAAAGCTGTCTGGCATGCTGCAGCCCTGCCTCTGTGGCAGCCCTCTGCCTGGACTCATTCATCCAGTTTGGTAGAGAAGGCCATAACTCCAGAGCTCAGGCACTCCATGCTCCTCAGAGTTGGACCCATATAGATGCTGCCAAGACACACAGTGGGTCCCTTCCAGAGTTATAGATAGAGGTATAAATCCAGGGCAGCTGAGGACACTGTGCTACATAAAGTATGGCCTGTGGCAACCTAAGCATCTCTCACCCCTTGAGGCCTTCCTTTAAGACCCTTCTGCTCTCAAAAGCATGGTACACTGGACTGTAATAACAGGGCATCCTGGAAGTAGATGTCTGTAATGCCTTGGAGTCATGAGTTCTCCTATTGTCTTGTCACGCACAGCACCTGCCTTGCTTCTGCCTACAGTCCATTGTAAAGGGTCCTTCACACCCTTGGATTTCCTTTCTGACATTGATTCAAACCACAGTGCGCTATAAAAAATAATTCCCATTGTGGAGGGGCAGCTAAATTGTGCAGCTTATACATAGGTTGGGGTCCCACCCACCTCACAAAAGAAAAGAAAATAGAAAAAAAAAGCCCAGTAATATGTGAATAAATGATCTAAGAAGAAAATGTGAAATTTATTCTTTCTTTTGTTTGGCTTTTAAGTTTATTTGTTTCTGGGTTTTTTGAGGGGGGTTGAGACAGGGTTTCTCTGTGTAGTCTTGACTATCCTGGACTTGCTTTGTAGACCAAGATGGCCTTGAACTCCAGTGATCTGCCTGCCTCTGCCTCCCAAGTGCTGGGATTAAAGGTGTGCGCCACCACCGCCCGGCTGTTTGTTTCTGTTTTTGTTGTGGTTTGTTTATTTGGGATAATTGCTTACTGAGTAGCTTAGGCCAGTCTGAAACTCATATTAGCCTCCTTGTCTGGCTCTATAAAGCATACAATTTTTGTAGCATTCACCTTTATACCATTGTTTTATGAAAGTTTTTAATCTTTCCAGGCATGATGGTATACACTTCTAATCCCAACACTTGGAAGACGGACACAAGTGAATGAAAAGTTTTGAAGCCAAGCACTGCTACAAAGTGAGTTCAAGGCCAGTCTGGACTAGGTGGCATAAACTTGTCTCAAAAGTAAAAACAAAACAATGAACAATAACGACGACGACAAAACAAACAACCAAGTATAATGTTTTTAAACCTACTGTGACTCTTCAAAAATACGTAAAAATTTCATATCCTTCAGGATAAGAAATTAGAAGCTGAAATAGTTAAATAATGGTGGGCAAATACAAACTATGCTACTGCCATGGTGCCATTTCAGGTCACCACAGGAAGCCATTCTTCTAAGGTTTTCTCTCTCACTGTGTGTTCATGAGTGTCACAGCAGGGCCCTTCAGAGAATCCCAGCATTTGCTTCAGTTTTTCATTGACTACTGCATCATGACACACTTGGCAAGTACCTGCAGGGAGTGGCTGTTCTGGGCGAGAGGGAAGAATGTGAATGGAGCAGAGCACAGCCTTGTGCTCAGCACTGACTTGTATGAAGACAGTGTCCTTTGGCCACACGAACTTTCTGTCAGGCCCCCTACGGTTGATTACTTTTTATTTTTCTATTTTTGTTGTTTATTTTAGGACAAATATATAAACTGATGTAGCCTGAATAGGTAAGACCATAGAAGAAACAATAATGCTGCAAACAGAAGAGTTAACCTGACACACACTTCATGATGCACAGATATGCACACTTATGCTTCATGATAATTAGACATAAACACTCAGCTGGTAAACAAAATAGCTGCTGTCTAGATGGGTTTCACATAGACAAGCCATTTTCTGAGCTTTTATCCTATACTAAGTCTTTAGCATTCAAATCCAGTAAAGTCATTAACTTTAATGGTATATGGCTGCCACTTGTTATTGTACCTGGTTCACAATTAGACACAAAGACTAGGACATATATCATATACTATTTGGATAGGCTTTGCTGGGAGCAGAAAACCTTTCAGGAGTCCCTCTATAGCTCCCTCTTGCCCCCACTCTCCATGCCTCCTCTTTTAGCCTAGATTATCTGCAAGGCCTGGCCTGGCCTAACAATACAGGATAAAAGTCAAGGGTTCTGGGCACTGACCCAGTGGGGTTTTTACATCCTCTGTAGAGTCCCTGGCAGAAGTCAGAAAGCAGGGGCTGGCATAGGGATGGCTGAGGCCAAATAAAGAAGCACCAAATAGCATCCATACTTCCTTCAGATCCAGGCATGTAGGAGTCTTGATATGACCTTAGGTGTAAGACGATTTGTTCAAAGACCCTCCCATCAGACCAGACATTCCTCTAAAAAGACACAAAGCCCCATTGAGTGAATGGAGATAGAAATCTGAACCACAAATGCCTAGAGAATTGCCATACTGGCTCAAAAAGGATCGAGTTGAGCTTCAGCATAAGCATGCTGCTTTGATTTAGAAGTGAGTTCAGAGACAGAAAGCACCCCAAGAGATGAAAAAGCCAGGGAGAGGCGTTTTAAGGAAGAGCCTGGCTGGATTCCCTGAGCTGGACCTTCAGTTTCTGCCATCGACCCTGCCTTTCTATCTCTGGGGAGTACATTGTCTGGGTCCTGGAATATCAGGCCACCTCCAGCTAAATGGCTTTGCCTATGAGAAGGAGCCATGGAAAACAATTCTCAATAGAAAAAGATGATGTATCAGTAAAGTGAGGGTAGTTGCAAGGGGCCTTCCCGATGTGCCCTGCATTGAATACAGTGATGGATGAATGCTTCATACACAAGTGGGTAGTTGGCCAGGCGTGAACAGGGGTATCTTTGCTGATGGCAGCTTATGGAAATCACCTGATGTCAGCATGCTTGGATAGGGATGCTTATGAACCACAGAAGACCAGGTTCATATCCTGCCAGATCCAAACAAATCCACACCTCTACCAGGGCTACCACAGAATATACACCTGGATTCACTAGGGATGTAGAAAAAAGAAGGGCCAGACTGATAGTTTCTTAGCAAGTCATAGAAGCAAGTATAGAGGTGCTCAATTTGTCTCCCTCTCACCAGTACCATGTCAACAGAGCTGCCATTGACCAGACTGATAGCTGTGGGTGGCAAAACACCCAAGAGAAAACAAAAAAACCATTTTAAATCTTGATTTTCATACACTCTTATGTCAGAGAAAATAGAAACAAAATAGGATATTGATCTGTCCAGTGAGGCACATTCTCTTGTCCCGTTTGCTTCAGTATTGAAAACAGTTTGATATCCCGGGCTTCACTTGGGCAATTGTTCTTTTAGGAGGGAGGATACTAAGCACTAAATGAAATGATTTTCCACAGCAAAGTATGGCTTTTGCTCCCTAGGTAGAACAAGAGTCTTCAGAGCACTAGTTCTTAGAACTACTGGATCTCTCTGCTCCTGATGGATAGAATAATGCTTCTTATAAAACTTTGCATCTTTATCAAATAACCAACAAACTCAAGACTCATGGGCAGATTATGTGAATACATATCATTAAAAAAAACTTGGCACAGAGCCTCTTTGTCAGAAATAGTCAATGAATTGGTCTATATGTGAGACTCTCAATTTGGTTTTGAAATTTGTGTTCTTGGTATGAAGCCGAGTTGTGGGGTACTGCACTCTATTTGCAATTATTTTTCCAGTAGGTAGAGGAAGTGGAAGGATGATGTAGTTCTGGTACGGGATCCCATGGGGACATATGTGCTATGCGCCTAGCACACAACCGATGGGTAGTTGGGATATATGCAGGCTTAGGCTCTCCTACCCTGGAGGCCAAGGAAAGCTGGGAAGTGTAGAGAAGGCCCAATTCTCCTCATGGACTAACACTCTCCTGCTGACCTATTCACTTTGATCTCTTGGATGGCCAATAGGTTGAGAAATGAATTACCATAATGTACCTACAATTAGAACCGTGATTGGGCCTCTTGCTAATTCATACATAACATCACAGCTATATACTTTCTGTTATTTTGTGCCTCTCTGCGTTAATTACTTTTGTTGTTGCTGAAAAGGGGGGAAGAGAAAAGGAGGGAAAGAAAGAAAGAGAGGGATGGAGGACTTACCTTGGTTCCACCTGAGGGTAATAAAATTTACATTTATACAAAGAAATATTACTTGGCTATCAAGAAAATAATTATTAAAGTCACAGTAAATGAATAAAGCTGGAAATAATCATTCTGTGTTTGATAACCCAAACCAGGAAAAAAACACGACATGATGTCTCTCATCTATCCATCATGGCAGGAAGAGCATGGCAGTGGGATGCAACGTTAGGTGTGCAAAGAATCTGGGTTGAGTCTAGGAGGAGTGGTGGCAGGGTAAATATCATCACAATATATTGTACAAAATTTTCAAAGAGCTAATTAAGAAGGCTAAAACTGGAAAGACCATAAAGCAAAACAGGCACTGCACTGCGAGTGTGCTTCTAAGACAGCAGCGATAAATGTGCCTGCCAGTGACCTGGCTACAAGTTAGAGTACGGGGAAACTGGCTCTACATGTGACTCAACGTTTCACTTTTCAAAATGTCTTTGGTGCTTCAAAGGTATACCTGCATTTGAGGAACTTATTTCAAGCCTCATGAGATTTTTCACACTGTACATTTGATGAATATCTATCTTCCAAGGAATATAACAGGTGGCCATATTTGTTCTTGTGTGTTGTACATGTATGTGCATTCATATTGCCTAGCATTTACTTGCTGAGGCCTGCTTGAAAAATTGAACAGTACCTGAGAGGGGAGTGAGTATTAGGGGGAAAAAAGACAGAGACAGGAAATAGATTCCTGAGAGGAAAGAGAAGAAAACAAGAGATAGATTCAGGAGGACAATCAGTCAAAACTGAAGCCCCAACTTTCCTGCTAAGAGTGTATTTAAACACTTTCCAGGCATGGGAACAAGGTAAAAAAGACTGTTCTCAGTACACAATGCTGACACCTGCACAAGTTATCTCAAGGACCCACATTCTCCTAGGAATAGCCGACCTTCAATGCATACTTGACAGAACATATTATCCTCCTCCTCAGCATTTCACATAACCCTTGAACCAGGGCAGAGAGCACAAGAGCAGCACTTGTAGACAGAGAAACTTTGCGAATGGCTCCCAACAGGTGGTGATGACACTGTGACTTGTCAGCATCCTTTTTAAAATTTTAATTAATTTATTTTGTATGGTAGTGTAGTGTATATACTTGTTGGTGTAAATGTGTGCCCATTCATATGGAGGCCAATCATTGTACTCTTTTATTTTTTGAGACTGAGTCTCCTGATGATCTGGAGGCTGTGAATTCGGCTAGTTTGTCTGACAAATGAGCATCAGGAATTTGCTTCCTTGATTCCCCACAGCACTGGTTATGCCTCGGTGCCTTTTTTTTTTTTTTTATCATGGGTTCTGGGTATCCAAACCCAGCTCCTCACATTTTTATGGCAGAGACTCTATTGACTGAGCCGTCTCCCCAACCCACTATTTTTAATCAATGCAGAGAAATGAATGGTGGGTTTCTAGTCAAGAATGTGTTTTAATTTAAAAGAAAATTGAAAGAAAAAGTTCCCCAGAGGTATGCTTCCTATTTGGTTGCTTGCCTAAACTCACCTTCAAGCTTTCGGGTTAGGATGACACCCGTGGGAGAGGCCTTCTCGCCCCTAACCTAAGTCCTGCCAGGCCAAGGATGTGACCTCTGTAACACAGAGGTCAGGCCACCGACAGATAAGGCCTCAGTCTTCAGCCGTTTTCATTTATAAGTACAGCACTGTGTGCAGGACACTTGTCTGGAAGATGGTATCTTAGCCGACTTGCCTTCCAGCAAGTGTGAGCCTGTGAACCTTCCTGCACCCCTCTTTCCTGGCCAGAAGAAATGTTTCTGCTCTTTGCAAGCCGCTAAGCCCGTACTTGACTCTCATACACACGAGAGCAAAAAACAAAACAAAGACTCCCATGGTAGCGAGTAACAAGGTGAATTTCCCTTTCTTTTCGCTCTTCTTTCCTCCTCGAAGGGTTAAGTACATAGAGGGAAGAACTGCTGCACTCTGTCTCTTTGCTTGATGGGAACTATTAAATTACTGCTGGATGTTTCTGATTATAGCACGGAGCAGTGCCTGTGGGGCCCTGGGTCCACATGTGCCTCACCGGTCTGTCTCGGCCTGCCGGAGAGCCCACACTTGCTTGTGGGTGCCTCTGTGGCACCAAAACAGAGTGGGGTTCTTATTTCAAGTATAAGGATGGGAGCTAGTGCTGGCAAAGGGGAAGGAAACGGGCAATAAAACCCAGAGCTGAGCGGCTTAGTGGAGCCAGAACGCTGGGGTCTGCTTAATTGCTCTGAAATGAAAAAGTTTCGGGGGTTTTCATGAAATCCCATAGGCGCCCTTGCCAAGCCTCAAATATTAGATTGAATTACACAGCTTCTAATCCCTCCCTTCTCCCCATGCCATGTGTCTTATTTTTTCTGGATGTTTGTCCCCAGCTTCAGTACTGGTAGGAGAAAGGTTAACAGAATGAGGGCCAGGCACCCAGAGAGTACACCTCGACTACTTTCTGCCAAGAGCCTAGACATATCCACACTGTGGCGCTGGTAAGAAACTATAGAACGCCGAGCAGCGACACACTGTGTCAGGAGCACTGGAAACATTCAGGAAAAAGCGCTTCACCAGAGATCTAAGGCAACTACATAGTCCAACCATTGCAGCGCGGAGCGACGGCCCAGCAGTTAAGATCACTTATTGCTCTTGCAGACAGCTCAGGTTCCGTTGCCAGCCCCTGCGTGGTGACTGACAGCAGCCCATGGCTCTTGTTCCAGGGGCTCCAATGCCCTCAGCAGTCACCGCGCACACAAGTGGAACATATGCACACAGGAAAGCAAAACACTCATACACACAAAACAATGAGTAAATCTATATGAAATTTTAGAAACGGAAAAAAAAAAAGTTCAGAAACAATGGCAGAGAAAGCAGAAGTATAATATATCTAGAAGTTTTCTGGGGGCAAGGGATACTTTGGGGGAATGATGAAAGGGCTGCTGGGATTGGGCACAGCATGGCTAAGTGTGGGAAGCATTCCTCATCTGACCTCAGTCAGTGGGGAGCAGCTGAGTAATTGAGGGAAGGAAATCTGGCTAAGACGCAGAAAAAAAAGCCAACCAGATGAGTCATGAGCCATAGAGATCTGGTCTGCAGTGAGTGCAAACGGTTGTTGCAGACCAGCAGTAGAAAGATGAAGGAGGAAGGAGCTAATCATCTGAGAGGGCCGACTGCAGCAACCACACTTGATTCACATTTAGATATTTAGTGATCTCTGAAGTAGTGCACAGGATTCAGGCAGGCAGGGTAGATCTACTCACCTCCTGGTGAGCTGGCTTCCTCTTATTGACTGGGTTCTGTGGACTTTATTATGCAGCCAAAGTACTGAAACCTTGGAAGAAGGCTCATCTATAGAGGCCAGCCCAGAAGGTGTTTGCCTATGACTTGTAGAGAGTCTTTCACTTTGCAAATTATTCTCAGGAAACAAGGTTCCATTGTATTCAAGCTTCAAATAAGGCAATCCATCCCACTGATAGGAAGACGGCAAGAACGTGCATGGTATGGTGTGAAGAGAGCTGTGGAGGACATCAAGAGCAGTGTGCAAGCAAAGTTCACGTGCATGTAAGCCGTTCCCTGAGAACCAGAGGTTCTTGTTGTTCTAGTTTCCTGAGTTATGGCTTAGCGCATGGAACTCAGTTTGGAGGCTCCCTTCACTTCAACGCATGCATGAACACCGACAGTGGCTTCCAGGACAGCCCTTGCTCCTGGGAAGAGACTCTGAGACTTGGGTCTAGGATACACTGATGGTTTTGCCATTGCTCTGGTAATGGTCATCCCATCCCCTCCTTCTCCCTCCCTCTCTGAACTCCTACTTCTCTGTCCTTTGCATAATTGTAATTAAGTAGTATGGATTTTCTCTTTCTACTTTGTAGTCTTTTTATGGCTTGCGTGCTGAAAAGCGTCACTGTTGTGAGAGCGTGCCTAGTTAGAATGAATGGGGTTACATGTCTAGGGGCTGATAACAGTGCACCCATTCCATCAGAAGACCCGATGAAAGAAACACAAGGAAGCCTTATATCATCTTCATGCCTCTTGTAGTGGGTCCTTGGATTTCCAGCGTGATGCTTAATAAGTGAGAACAGTAGTTAACCTTCAGGGCCATGAGAAGACACCATGCACACAGAGAAGCAGACAAAACAAAAGGCAGATGGTCATATGAGAAAAACCTTATTGAATTGAGACATCGATTTAAGCACTTAGCCTATCCTTGTGGCCTCCCACACAACACTCCACACAGGGAGCATCAAGCGGGAAGCTTCTCTTTATAAGAGGGAATGTGTTTGGTGTCCCTCAAGAGCCACAGTTTTATTCATGTCTATGTAGTAACCTTCTTTACTCTGCATTTAGATGGTTGCAAGGAGCAGATAAATAAAGAGGCTACTTGCAGGGAACTTTAGGCCCTTCTAATATAGCTTATCTATTCAAACATTTCAGAAATGTTCATAAATGCTACTGATTGTCAATATTTTGCATGAGGAAACTGCAACTATGGCCACATAGGTAACACTGACTAATACAATTTTCTAAGTATGTGAACATTTTAAAATGTCAAAACTTATTTTTCATTTATTTAAAACCCAGTCATTCCTATATTCTCAGATGTCCAGCAGACAGTCCAGAGATGTCATTCCTGACAGCTTTAGAATCTGTTTTCTACTTGTTTTGGGTTTTCCTAGGACATAGGCCCCAAGATAAGCTTCATTTAAAATTTATTGAAAACACATTTAAGTATAGAATGTATCATAGTAGTAAATAGGCTGTTTTGTATTTCAGGAACTAAGACTTGGGGGAGATTTTGGTCTCTAAATAATGCTAAAACTTTAAGCTATATATTTGCTTATGCAGATGCTAGTAAAGTCCGCAGCAGCGAACAGAATATCTATATGATTCTCCCCACCCCTTAATAATTTAGAAAACAAACAGCCAAAACTCACTGTGATTCTTTTTTTTTAAAAATTTTTTATTAATTTATTCTTGTTACATCTCAATGGTTATCCCATCCCTTGTATCCTCCCATTCTTTCCTCCCTCCCATTTTCCCCTTATTCCCCTCCCCTATGACTGTTCCTGATGGGGATTTCCTCCCCCCTGTATATGCTCATAGGGTATCAAGTCTCTTCTCAGTAACCTGCTGTCCTTCCTCTGAGTGCCACCAGGTCTCCCCCTCCAGGGGACATGGTCAAATGTGAGGCACCAGAGTACGTGTGAAAGTCAGACCCCACTCTCCACTCAACTGTGGAGAATGTTCTGACCATTGGCTAGATCTGGGTAGGGGTTTAAAGTTTACCACCTGTATTGTCCTTGGCTGGTGCCTTAGTTTGATCAGGACCCCTGGGCCCAAATCAGCCTATCATAATATTCTTCTTGTAGGTTTCTAGGACCCTTTGGATCCTTCTACTTTGCTATTCTCCCATGCTTCTCTCATCTAGAGTCTCAATAGGATGTCCTCCCCTCTTTCCCAGTTTCCTGGTAAGTGAAGGCTTTCTTCACTGTGGTTCTTATGTGTAAACATGAAATATGGCCTTCAAAGTTTTTTTGAGACAACTCTAATATTTGGACAAAGAAAATTGCTGTATGTAGCTGAAAGTGACATGATGTTTGTTCTTTTTTAAAAACATCAATTGGTACTTTTCTTAATTTTAATAATAATTTCATTGTGCATGTTCATTTGTACATGACACAGCATTACTTGAGGACTTTTCTTACAAGTGTACACTGCACTTTGGACCCATTGCCTCCCCCACTTTTCTTCCTTCCTCATTAGTCTCCTTAGTTTCCCTAGACATTTCACTTCTATTTTCATGTTATGTGTATACACATGATTTTATGTATCAATATACAATTTAGAAACTACAAATGGGAGAAAGCATATTTATTTTTCTGAGAATGTCCCAATCCTCTTTAGGTAACTGTTTCTACTTACACTTATTTTCCTGCAAACTGTTTAACGTTGTTCTTTATTGGGGAGAAACTTCACTGTGTATTTTTTATCATATGCTCTTTACCCCTCCTTCTGTTGTTGCACAGCTGGGCTGTTTCTTTTATGCAGCTGTTGGGAGAAGCACTGTTGTAAACAGTTAAGTATTGTGGGGCAATACTCAGGAGTGGTAGTACTGGGTCCTGTGGCAGATCTGATCACAGAGGTCGTTTTTTAACCATGCCCTTCATTCTGGCTTCCAGTGTTTCGGATTCCTTTGTGTAGCTCACACCCTCACCAGCGTTTACTATTTCTTGTTTTAAATGTCTGTGATTCAGATCGGATAAGATGGAAATTTAATGTCCTTTCACTTTGTTATTGTGGTTCTGAGGTTGGATATTTTCCATGTATTTATTGACCATTTGTACCATATTATTTGGACCATAAGATGCACTTTTTCCAACAAAAGTGGGGGTGAAATTAGGGTGCACCTTATGATCTGATTGTTGTTTTTACTGTTTTTCTAGTTTCACTGCTCTAAAAACTGGGTTTGCCTAATGGTCAGGTGAATCTTATAGTCTGAAAAATATGGTACTTCATCTTTTCACAACTGATCATTTCGCTATCCCATTTCTTGATTAGATTTTTTTGCTTGTTTGTTTCTTTTTGTATTATAGATGCCAATCCTCTGTCAAAAGTATAGCTAGCAAGTGTTTAGTCTAACATTTTATAGGCTGTTTCTTAACTTCAGCTATTGTTTTCTTTTTATCCCTCTATTGTAAGCTTTTCTTTATTTGGTGTACATATGTTCACATGTGTGTATATGTGGGGATCAGAGGACAAGTTTTGGAAGCCAGGCCTCTCCTTCTACCATGTGGTCTCAGGTATGGAACTCAGTTTGTCAGGTTTGCCAGAAGGCACCTTACCAACTGAACCATCTCTCGAGACCAATTATCTGTGTATTTTGTTGTACAGAGGTTTTTAATTTCATGAGCTCACACTTGTATTGTTTCCTGTCCAGAAAGTCTTTGCCTGTATACTCAAGTATTTTCCTTCTTTTTAATCTCAGTTTCAGAGCTTTGGGTCTTAAAGTCTTTTACCAATTTGGAGTTGATTTTGGCCAGGATGAAAGAAATGAACCCACTCTTGTTCTTTTTCATGGAGATATGTTACTACTGTTATTAGGATCATAACCTGTGCCACGGAAACACTGACAAGCTAATCTCAGTCATGTATCCTTCCTCCACAGGTCCGTTAAACATCTTCAGTATCATAACATGAAGTTTAGGTTTCAAAAGAATAAAAGAGGTATGCATAACTGAGCAGTCCTGGTCAAGGTGTGGCCCTGTCTGTCATGGACCCATCACCACCTCTATTTCAGGGTAATCTGAACTCTGTGCAATTTCTTACCCTGAAATAAGCTCTCCCTCTATCTGGCATTGAGCTTCAGATATTTCTTTCTCCTGGTGTCTTAGTTATTTCTCATTGCTGAGATAAAATATCTTGATCAAAGAAACTTAAAATGAAAGAGATTGTTTTTAGCTTATGGCTCTAAGCTATAGTCTGTCATGGTGGATAAGACATGTCTGCAGTTAGGGAAGTTGTGATGGCAGAAATAGGAAGTCACCTTGCATCTATACTTGGAAAGTGAAGGGTGATTTTGTGTTCATCTTACCTTCTCCTTCTTATACAGTCTGGGAATCCCACTCTAGGTAATGGCACCATCCACAGTAGGCAGGTCTTCCCATTTCAATAATCAAGATAATCCCAGGCATACCCGGAGCTTAGACCCATCTCCCATGTCACTCTAGATCTCATCAAGTTGATAAATTAAATTGACCACCATTCTATGCAAGCATTTTATCTACTCAAAGAGTCATCTCTTTAATCCAGTAGTTTATTTGAGTGTTTTATTTTTTTATTTTTTATTTTTTATTAATTTATTCTTGTTACATCTCAATGGTTATCCCATCCCTTGTATCCTCCCATTCCTCCCCCCCCCATTTTCCCATTATTTCCCTCCCCTATGACTGTTCCTGAGGGGGATTACGTCCCCCTATATATTCTCATAGGGTATCAAGTCTCTTCTTGGCTACTTGCTGTCCTTCCTCTGAGTGCCACCAGGTCTCCCCCTCCAGGGGACATGGTCAAATGTAAGGCACCAGAGTACGTGAGAAAGTCGTATCACACTCTCCACTCAACTGTGGAGAATATTCTGACCATTGGCTGGATCTGGGAAGGGGTTTAAAGTTTACCTCCTGTATTGTCCTTGGCTGGTGCCTTAGTTTGAGTGGGACCCCTGGGCCCAAATCTGCCTATCATATTGTTCTACTTGTAGATTTCTAGGACCCTCTGTATCTTTTTATTTTGCTGTTCTCCCATGCGTCTGGGAAGGCATCCTATTGGGACTCTATTTGAGTGTTTTACTTGTTTTCTTTAAATAAAATTTCTGTGTTTGTATGCTGTGTGTACATATGTGCATAATATGAGTGTATATCTGTCTGTGTAAGTATTTGGGCTTGCGAATGTGGGTACATGCATATCATGGTCTGCATGGAATTAAGAGAACAACTTCTGGTGTAGGTCCTTACCTTCTGTTTTATTTGAGATGGGATTTCTTTTGTTTGATGATGCCTGGCTAGCTGGTCTGCAAACTTCTGGGGATTCTCCCATTTCCACCTCCCATCTCACTGTATGAGCATAAGAATTAGAGCCTTGTGCTGCTGTAGGTTCTGGAGAGTTGTACTCACATTTTCACAATGGCATGGCAAATGCTTTATCCACTGAGCTGTCTCCCTAGTCCCACAGTATTTTTTTATCTGTCTGTCTATCATCTATCTATCTATCTATCTATCTATCTATCTATCTATCTATCTATCTATCTATCTATCTAGAGATTCTTGTGAATGGAATTGTTTCACACTGATTTCTTTGTTACCATGTTTGTTGTTGTACATAGGAAGACTAGTGATTCTTACATATTAATAGTACATTCTCAAGATTTACTAGAAGCATTTATCAGATCCAAGGGTTTTCTGAGGACAGCTTATGGTCACTTATAGAATTATATTCTCTGAGAATAAGGATACTTTCAAGTCTTCGTTTTCCATTTGTATCAATGTTATTTCCTTCTATTGTTTTACTGCTTTAATAAAGAATTCAAGTACAACATTGGATAAAAGTTGAGAAAGTGGACACCCTATTTTCTTAATTTATTTATTTATTCACTTTATATCCTGATCTCAGCCCTCCTTTCTCCTCCCAGCGCCTCCCCTCACACAGCTCTTGCCCATTCTCCCCACTCCTCCTCAGAGAAGGGGAGGCCCCCATGGATGTCAACCCACACTGGCACATTAAGTCACTACAGACCTAGGTGCATCCTCTACCATTGAGGAGAGACAAGGAAGCCCAGTTAGGGAAACAGGATTCAAAGGGAGCCATCAAAGAGGGCTCCCTCTCCAGTTGTTGGTGGATACACCTGAAGACCAAGCTGTGCATCTGCTACATATGTCCAGGGGGGCTAGGACCAGTCCAAGCATGCTTTTTGATTGGTAGTTCAGTCTCTCTGAGCCCCAATGGGCACAGGTTAGTTGACTCTGGAAGTCTTCTTGTGGAGTCCTTGACCCCTCCAGCTCCCTCAATGTCCCTCTCCGCCAACTCTTCCATAGGATTCTGTTTAATGTTTGGCTGTGTGTCTCTGCATCTGTTTCCATCAGCTACTGGTGAAGCCTCTCAGAGGAGTCATGCTAGGCTCCTGTCTACAAGCACAGTAGAATAACATTAATAGTACCAAGTATTGGTTCTCTCCCATGGGATCGTCTCAAGTAGGGCCAGTCTTTGGTTGGTCTTTCTCTCAATCTTTGCTCCATTTTTTGTCCCTGCACATCTTGTAGGCAGGATACATTTTGGGTTGAAGATTTTGTGGGTGGGTTGGTGTCCTTATCCCTCCACTGGAAGTCCTGCCCTGGTACAGGATGTGGCCACTTCAGGCTCTATATCAACCGCTGCTGAGAGTCTCAGCTAAAGGCACCCCCATAAACTCCTAGGAGCTCCCCCCTTCCCGGGGGTGCCCTCCACCTCCAGTTTCCATTATCTTACCTGGCCATCTCTTCCAGACTCTCCCTACCCCTAATCCCCACCACTACTCCCCCTTCAATCCCATCTGCTACCCAGTTCCCTTCTTCCATACACTTCCAATGCCTATTTAATTTTCCCTTCTGAGTGAAATTCTGGCTATTATGAACAAAGCTGCTATCAACATAGATAAGCAAGTGTCCTTGTTGTACGGTGGAGAATCTTTTGAGTGTATTCCCAGGAGTGGTATAGCTGGGTCTTGAAGTAAAACTATTCCAAATTTTCTGAGAAACTTCCTGAAAGATTTTCAAGGTGGTTGTACATGTTTGCACTCCCACCAGCAATGGAAGAATGTTACTCTTTCTTCACAACCTTGCAAGCATACACTGTCATTTGAGTTTTTGATCTTAGCCATTCTGACAGGGTCATTTTGATTGGCATTTCCCTGATGACTAAGAATGCGGAACATTTCCTTAAGTGTTTCTCAGCTATTCAGCATTCCTTTGTTGAGAATTCTCGATTTAGTTACCTGATTGTTTTAATTGGGGTATTTGATTTGTTGATGTCTAATTCTTGAGTTCTTTGTATATTTTGGATAATAGCCCTCTGTTAGATGTAGGGTTCATGAAGATCTTTTCCCATTCTGTTGGCTGCCATTATATTCTATTGAACATAAAGCTTTTTAGTTTCATGAGGTCCCATTTAATGAATTGTTCATCTTAGTGCCTGAGCTGTTGGTGTTCTCCAGAAGTTGTCTGTTGTGCCAATGCATTCAAGGCTATTATCCACTTTATTTTCTATTGGATTTAGTATATTTGATTTTATGGTGTGGTCTCTGGTCCACTGGACTTGAGTTCTGTGCAGGGTGATAAATAGGAGTGATTCAAATTCTTCTACGTGCAGACATCCAGTTAGACCAGCACCATTTGTTGAGGATGCTTTTTTTTTTTCCAGTGTACAGTTTTGACTTCTTTGTCAAAAATCAAGTGCCCTTAGGTATGTAAGTTTATTTCTGGGTCTTCAGTTTGATTCCATTGATCAACCTGACTCTTTCTATGCCAATACTATGCAATTTTTATTACTATTGCTTGTAGTGCAGCTTAAATTCAGGGATGGTGATACCTCCAGAAATTCTTTTATTGTACAGAATTGTTTTAGCTATCCTAGGTTTTTTAATTGCTCTCTGTGAACTTAAGCGTTGCTCTTTCAAGGTCTGTAGAGAATTGTGCTCACATTTTAATAGGAATTTCACTTAATCTGTAGAATGCTTTTGGTAAGATGGCCACCTTGCTATGTTAATCCTACCGATCCATGAGCATGGGGTATCTTTCCATCTTGTGATATCTTCTTCAATTTCTCTCTTCCGAGACTTGAAGCTTTTGTCTTACAAGGCTTTCACATGCTTGGTTAGAGTTACATTAAGATATTTTTATATTATTTGTGGCTATTGATAAGGGTGTTGTTTCCCTAATTTCTTTCTCAGCGTGTTTATTGCTAGTATAAAGGCAAGCTATTGCATGTTTTGAGTTAATTTTGTATCCAGCTACTTTGTTGCAGGTGTTTATCAGCTGTAAAAGTTCTGTGGTAGAATTTTGGGGGTCAGTTATGTATGCTCTCTTATCATCTGCAAATAGTGGTATTTTGACTTCTTCCTTTCTGGTGTGAATCCCATTGATCTCCTTTAGTTGCCTTATTACTCTAGCTAGTGCTTCAAGTACTATATTGATATTGATATGGAGATAGTCAACAGCTTTGTCTTGTCACCAATTTTAGTATAACTGCTTTAAATTTCTCTCCATTTGATATTGGCTATTGGCTTGCTGTATATTTCTTTAATTCCATTTAGGTATGTACCATATACTCCTGATCTCTCCAAGACTTTTAACCTGAAGGGGTATTGCATTTGTCAAAGGCTTTTTCAGCATCTAATGAGATGAACATGAAGTTTTTTTAAATGTTGTTTATATGGTGGATTAGGATGATGTATTTTCATATGTTGAACCATCTCTGCATGCCTGAAATGAAGCCAATTGATTATGGTGGATGATATTTTTGATGTGTTCTTGGATTAGGTTTGTGAGTATTTTATTGACAATTTTTGCATGGGTGTTTGTGAGGGAGATTTGCCTGAAATTCTCTTTCTTTGTTGAGTCTTTGTGTGGTTTAGGTTTCAGGGTGAATGTGGAATCATAGGATGAGTCTGGCAATGTTCCTTCTGTTTCTGTTTTGTGGAATAGTTTGAGGAATAATGGTATAAGCTCTTCTTTGATGGTCTGGTAGAATTCTGCATGGACATTATCTGACCATGTGCTTTTTAATGTCGGGAGATTTTTAATGAGTGCTTCTATTTCCTTAGGGTTATAAGTCTATTTAGATTGTTTTCCTGATCTATATTTAAGCTTGGTAAGTGGTATTTATCAAGAAAATAATCTATTTTGTTTGATTTTCATATTTTGTGGAGTACAGTATTTTTTTTTGAAGTAAGACCTAATCATTCTTTGGATTTCCTCAGCATCTGTTCTTATGTCCCCCTTTTATTTCTGACTTTGTTATTTTGGATACTGTCTCTCTGCTTATTTGTTGGTTTGGCTAAGGGTTTTTCTGTCCAAGAGCTGGTTTTGTTCATTCTTTATGTTGTTCTCATTCTTTCTAATTTATTGACTTCAGCCATGAGTTTGATTATCTCCTGATGTCTATTCCTCTTGGCTATGCTTTCTTCTTTTTGCTATAGACCTTTCAAGTGTGCTTTTAAATTGATAGTATGGAATCTCTCAACTATCTTTATTAAGGTACATAATGCTATGAGCTTTCCTATTATCACTGCTTTTATTTTGTCCCATAAGTTTGGGTATATTGTGCCTTCATTTTCACAAATTCCTAAGAAGACTTTAATTTCTTATTTGCCTCCATGACCCAATGGTCATCGAGTACAGCGTTGTTCAGGTTCCAGGAGTTTGTAGGCTTCCTATTTCTGTTGTTGTTGAAGTCCAGCTTTAATCCATGGTGGTCTGATAAAATACAAGGTATTATTCCAGTTTTCTTTTATCTGTTGATGCTTGCTTTTTTACTATGTGGTCACTTTTGGAGAATTTTTGGAGATGCTGAGAAGAAAATATATTCTGTTATTTTTGTATGGAATGCTCTGTAGAAGTCTGTTAGGTCCATTTGATTAATCACTTTGGTTAATTTCATTATTTCTTTGTTTAGCTTCTGTTATATATAAAAATTAAAGATAAAAAGTGGATGATAGACTACAAGGTACCAGACAGATATTATACTATACAGAGTTTATTAGATGAGCATGGGGGAAAAGGAAAGGGGGAGGGGGTACCTGAGAAAGAGAGAGAGAGAGAGAGAGAGAGAGAGAGAGAGAGAGAGAGAGAGAGAGAGTTGAGAGAGAGAGAGATGAGAGAGAGGAGCAGTAGAGAGGAGAGGGAAGTACAGAGTTAAAAAGAGAGGTAGCGCACTAGAATGGTAGAAAGAGGAAAAAAGAGATAGTGAGAGACAGAGCCACATGGAAGGTCTATTTTTTTATATGACCCTGGGCAGGGCCACGCCCCCTTGGCAGGCAAGCAGTGACATCACAGGTAGGCAGACTGTAGCAGAATCCTAACATTCCTACTTTTTCCTATAGTTAAAAATGAGGAACATTGGATTGTTTTTATATAAGGTAAGTTAAAGTATATAAATGTAGGTAATGGAGAAAAGAGATAGAAAAAGCAATAGCAACAAAATGTCCAAATTATATAGTAAAGAAGAAGGGAAAGGTCTGTCCTGAAAGTTCAAGGTAAAAGGCAGGCTATGTCAGCCATGTCTTGGCGTAGATAGGGACTGAGGAGTCTTGGGGGAACCTGGAGTACACCATTTCAGCCTTTTGTAAATGGATAAGGGGCAAAGTAATTGTCTTAACTACTTCTTGCTGACAGGGCAGTGATAGGGGATTTAAAAGGCTGAAATGTTGGCCAGGTTCTGGAAGAACAGGCTGCTGTATTTGCTGTCTAGCATCTGAGAACATCTGCAGCTGGGTTAATGCAAGTCCAACTAGGAGGAACAATGCAGGTCCAGCTGGCATGATTTCTGACGTTGGACGGGAGGACTTGTGTAGCTGCTTTGATGGTGTCCTGGATGTAAGAAGTCTGGCAGGATACTGGAACATATATGTGGGCAGAAGACAAAATTAGTAGGTTAGGGAGAATTTTTTTAGGTGTACATTTGAAACTCTTGGGAGAGCAAAGAGAAAAGGCTTGAGACAATGTTAACAATGTGTGAAAATCTTTGGAGAGTAAAGAAAAAGTCTGGATATGGGAACTTCCTTCCATTTACCCAATTGTTGGCAATAATTAAAACAGTTTACTTTTGGAAATATCCAAGTGTGGTTGCAGAGGCATGTAAACTTTAAGGTGGGTGTTCCCAAAGGTGTGTCAGGAAGAACCGACAATTGGTCATTTCCCATGGGGAGGTGAGGTCAGTAAGCCATCAGGGGTCCCCAAAAACGGTTAGTTACCCAAAGGACTGGTACCGACTAATTAGTAGCTCATCAGCACTAACTTAGTGACCAGCGTCCTAGCTCAACAGATGAGCTGGACACAGCCTCACTCAACAGACGAGTTAGCGACAGGGATGTAGCTATCAGTGCACTTGAATTTTTTAGTGGCTGTCACAGAACAGCAGAGAAAACTACATCAGGAAACTCATCCATTGGTGAGAGAGAGATGTTGAAGTCTCCTACCTTTTAATGTGTAGAATTTGACTGTGATTTAGTCTTTACTAATGGTTTTCTTTTTTTGTAATGTTTCTTACATGAATATGAGTGCCCTTGCATTTTGAGCATAAGATGTTCAGAATTGAGATGTCATCTTGGTGGATTTTTCCTTTGATGAGTACAAAGTGCCCTTTCCCATCTCTTTTGATAAATTTTGGTTGAAATCTATTTTATTAGGTATTAGAATGACTACTCCAACTTTGTTTCTTGGGTCCATTTTCTTGAAAAACTTTTTCCAGCTCTTCACTCTAAGGTAATGTCTATATTTACTGCTGAGGTGTGTTTCTTTTATATAGAAGAATGATGGATCCTGTTTAGAATCAATTCTGTTAGCCTGTGTTAATTTATTGGGGAATTAAGTTGAGTGACGTTGGTTCCTGTTATTTTGTGTTGGTGTTTGTGTTAACGTTTGTGCTGCCTTCTTTTGATTTTTCTATTGTGGAGTTGTTTACTTTCTGTGCTTTCTTTGATATTGTTAGAGTTTTCTTTAACATATTTTCTGTATGGCTGTATTTGTGGATAGATATTGTTTAAATTTGGCTTTGTCTTGGAATATCTTGTTTTCTCCATCTGTGGTGATTGAGAGTTTTTCTGTATATAATACTCTATGTTGGAATCTGTGGTTTCTTGGAGGCTGCAAGACATCTGTCCAGGCTCTTCTGGCTTTTCGAGTCTCTGTTGAAAAGTCACGTGTAATTCTCATGGTTCTGCCTTTTCACTTTTCTTGGTCCTTTTCCCTTACAGTTTTAATATTCTTTCTTTGTTCTGCATATTTAGTGTTTTGATTATCATGTGGTGAGAAGATTTTCTTTTCTGGATCAATCTAATTGCTTCTTGGGTTTTTTTTTTTTTTGGTTTGGGGGCTTGTTGTTTGTTTATTTGTTTGTTTGTTTTCATCTCCTTTTTTAGGTTGGGGAAATTTTCTTCTATGATTTTGTTGGAAATATTTTCTGGCCATTGGAGCTAGGACTCTTCACCTTTTATTTCCATTATTCTTATGTTAGGTCTTTTTATGTATCCTTGGTTTCTTGGATCTTTTGTGTCAAGAATGTTTAGATTTAACATGTGATTGGATTATTCTATCAATTTTTTCTATTATATACCTGAGATTCTCTTTTCCATCTCTTATATTTTGTTGGGTATGCTTGGGTCTGTAGATCCTGTTCTCTTCCTAGGGTTTTCATCTCCAGGATTTCTTCAGTTTGTGTTTTCTTTATTGCTTCTATTTCTATACTGAGGTCTTGAACAGTTTTATTCATTTACTTCATCTATTTAATTGCGTTTTCTTGTGCTTCTTTAAGGGGTTTATTTATTTCCTCTTTAAAGGCCTTTACCCATTTGTTTTATTTTCCTGTATTTATTTAAGTGGTGTGTTCTTTTTCTCTTTAAAGGCCTCCATCATTTTATTTTTTGGTTGCAAGCCTAGCTTTTAATGGCTGAGCCATTTCTCCAGCCCCTCAATTTTATAAGGTTGGATTTAAGGCCATTTTCTTCTGCTTCAGCTGTGTTGGGATATCCAAGGCTTGCAATAGAAGGGTAGCTGAGATCTGTTGTTGCCATATTGCCTTGGATCTTATTGATTGTGTTCTTATGCTGGCCTTTAGACATCTGGCTATCCTCAGTGTTGGCCAAATGTTCCCGGTACAGAACTCCTCAGAGAACTAGGTAGAACTTTGTGCCTGACAGTGGAGCTCAGGGAAGAGCCCTCTGCTCACCTCTGGTAGCTGTCCTGCAAGTGAACCTGAATGTTCTTGGGGTTCTTCAGGTCTTTGCTCTGCTGGCTATGCTCCAGGTGAACCAGGCAGGTAGGAAAGAGAAGGCTCTATACTGAATGTCCTTGTGTCCCCCCCCCCCCCCACAAGCCTCCTTGGGATAGTGGCAATGGGGATTGGGAACAACATGCAGATCATCTCTGCTAACTGGACCAGGCAGCTAAGGAATAGGTGGAGGGAGCTCTGTGCTGAATGTTGCTGGGGTCCACCACAGGCCTCTTCAGGATGGTAGGCAATGGGGGTCAGGGATGATGTTCAGCTCACCTCTGCTGGCTTTGTCCCAGGTGAATCAGACAGGTAGGGAATAGGCAGAGGGCACTCTGCCATGTATAGTTTTTCTTAAACTATAAGCCTTTTGTCATAAACCTACCAATTCCAAAATAGAGTCTATAACATAGTCTTAAGAGATTTTTAAAGAGCAGAATGCAGAGAAATTTTAAACATAAAAGATTTTTTAAGCATAGGAAGTAGAAAAACCTTAGAGATAGATTTTTAGAAGTGTAGGCAGAACAAGTTAGATATGAGATTTTTGAATCATTTGTTTGTACCATGGTAATGGTTGTTACCGTATGAGAGATTCTGGAAATTGAATTTACCAATATTTGGTCATTGATCTGTACCGAGGCTAAACTGTTTTTGGTAACATAGCAAGGAAAATTTCTGAGTCTGTGGAGGAAGAGAGAAAGGGTCACAACAGGAAACTCTGCCTCAAGGAATTTCTGTAAGCTTCAGGAGGGATCCGAGAACAGAACTTAGTGGTTCAGGCAGACTGCTGGAGGAGGGTTGCCTTTGGGAGGAGAGGCCTAGTAGGGCTTAAGGAAGACACAGAGTAAGCAGCTCTGAGGTGGGAAAGGGCACTTTAGGAGGGAACTGATAGCAGAAGCTGAGGGACTGTAAGTGGGAGCTTAGAGCTATCTTATTGGCACTATAGTTCCTCAGGGAAGGAAAGAGAAAGAAATCTAGTAGAACTGGGGTGGATAAAATGTGTTTGTGACAAGAATTTATATAGCAGCATCCACAAGCTGAACAGGAAGCTTCTCAGAGAGAAAACTATTCCAAATCACTGAAGAAAGGCATTCCTCGTTCTTGTGACTGGAATCCCACAGGGTGAAAGGAGCTTCCCGGCACACTACTGTGGCTTTTGTAGTAACAAAAAGCAAACAAGGCAACTTGCAAGGACACTTGTCCAGTAGATAGAGATAAAAGAGCTGGGGAAAGGGGAGATAGTAAGTGTCTTCAGTAAAGAGGAGTGCCCAGGTGAGTGCCTTGGGAGGGTATGGAAGGCTCTAGGAGCTGGAGAGACAGTTATGACATGCACAAGGAGAGGAAGGGTTAAAGCACATAAAGGAGAGAAGTAGCTGAGAAGACAGACTCTAGAATTTTGAGCCACATTTGATGGGTTGCAGAAGCCAGCAGAAACAAATGACGTGTACAAACCTCAGCAGCTTGGTTAGAAAGGCCGAGTTCCTTGGAAGGAAATTCATATATGCTAATCATGGGACTTCAGCAGGGAGTGAGTGAAAAAAGAGAAAAAAAAAATAAATGAAAGTACATAACTGCTCCTAGGTATGTAAGAAGAGAAGGTTTATTGAGATAAAAGGGAGAGCATAGCAAGAGGCAGGGACATCTGGGAGAGTCCAGAGTGAACATGACCCTGAGTCAGGCCCTGTGAGGCTAGAGAAGAGGGGAGAACCAGGACCTTAGGAGACCAAGAGGATAAATGCAAATGGCTGGATTATATAAGGAAGAGCCACCAGGGAAGGGCAGTGTAGCACTTGGAATGGAGAGCTCAGAATAGTGAGCAGGGTATGTCAACCATACCCTATAAAATATAGAGACTGAGTGATGCTGGGAGAACCTGTTAGCCATTTACATTTTCATATGTTAAATAGGCTCCTCAGCTAAACAATTGGCCCTGGGTTTGAGACCTAACAAAATTCATCCTTCCTGTAGGTCCCTGAATGCAGATGGTGGAAGTCAGCCTCTCGAACTGGGCTCCAACAGCTTGTATCAAAGAAGAGAAGAAGTAACCAATGGAAACACTCTCCACTCTAGAACTGTTGCTATCAATGTGCTTAGGACATTGGGTGCATATAGGGGGGCACTATTGAAGTTCAAAGTCAGGAGGTGTATAGAAGTCAAGAAGGTAATCAACAAAAGGGAATGTCTACTTATTTTATTTGTACATTCAAAAGTTTACATTTGCATAGTGACTTTTAAACAATAGGAAATTTAAATGTGCTTTGTTCCTGTTTGGTTGTCTGAAGGTACTAAATCTACAACAGTGAAAAAAATTGAAAGCATTGATGGATGGTATGTTTCTGGAAACTTGCCACCTATCAGCTGGATGGAAGTTCCTTTCTCTACCTGGATAGAAATTCTAAGTAGGCAAGAAGATCCAGGAATGCTAACCTGGCAGGTTTCATTTCTTTTGGTGTTCCAAGCAGCAAGTAGTGGCAGCCCGCAGGCAGAGGCTGTGGCGAGTGGTGACCTCTAGTGTGATAATCCTGTGCAGATCTCCTACCCTATACACCTCACGGTTTTCCCGAAGGCCTCAGGTATGGTCAGTTATAGCTCAGATTGTGAGCTTTGGCCTTATAGACTTGACAACACTTGGGAACTCTCTCTTTTCTAGCTCCTTAACAGCTTTGTATTAGCTCTTTGCTCTCTTCTACTTTTCTTCTTCCTGCTCTGGCTGCTCTTGGTTTGCTTCTTCAGTTGTTAGTGGCATTTGTCAGGAATTACAGTGCCTGCCTCTTTCCCACAGCATTTGGGGGTTGGGTTCAGACAGACTCATCAGGAGAGCCTGGGCCTCTGTGCTACATCAGCCCTGATGGTGGCTTCAAATCTACTACATGCAAGGTTGGTAAGTGGGCCTGAAACTTCTAGGAGGTCATTTCTTCAGCACTGAAGTGGAGAGCACTAGGCCTTTTGCTACTAATCTGGGGCTGAGGCCCAGGAAATGATGATTCATAACTGAAAGGCTGTTCAGGATCCCAGCACTAGGTGCCAGCAGCAGTGAGTATGTCATGGAGTTCTAAGAAATCTCCAAGTGTGTTTTGGTTTTGTTTATTCATGTACTGAAGATTGAACCCACTTGAAAAACACTCTGCCAATGAGGAATCCCATCCTTTAACTCTGTGTCTGAAAGCAGGGTCTCGTAAGTTGCCTGCACTGGCTTCGAACAAGACCAGGATCACCTTGAGCTTTGGATCTTCCTGTCTCAGCTCCCTGAGTAGATCGTATTATAGTCCTATTTGACCAGTTATGAGTGTCCAAATAGAAAGAATAGTCTACTGAGTAATCAGGGAGCAGTGTAGTCTGCTTGCAGGCTGTGGCACCTGGTGAGCACCTGTCCTGGGGAAGCAGGAGGAGAGAGGCAGAGAGCCGGCTGCAGTGGAATCTATTTGGGAGAAGTACTTTTATGATTAGAGTGATGTTTGTGTTTGCCTTTCCATTGTTGTGATAAACACCATGACCAAAAAGCAACACTGGGAGGAAAGAGTTCATTTCATTTTATAGCTTACAGTCTATCATGAAGCAAAGTCAAACAGGAAATGAAGCAGAAGTCATGAAAGAATGCTGCTTGCTCAGCTTGCATCTTCACATAACACAGAGCTACTTGCCCAAGGGTAGCACCGCTTACGGTGGAGTGGGACCTTTCACATCAACCAATAATCGGGAAAGCACCTCACAGACATGTCCTCAGGGAAATCTCATGGAGGCAATTTCTCAACAGTCATTTCCAAAATATGTCTAGGTTTGTATAAAATTTACAAAACCTTGAGTTTTCCTGTAGTTTTGTTTTGTTTTGATGTGTAATGCATGCCATGTGTAAATCCAGATAGGCCTGTGTACAGGTTGGGGTAGTTAGCATGAGCCGCTGTGTGCATAATTTCCAGTTCTGCTGTCTTTGCTGTGTCTGTGTGAAAATCAGGGTCATGGAAATTAACATAGTCCTTAGAGAAAAGTTTTGTTCTAGTCTAAGGGTTGTGTCATGTTACAGTTGTCAGGTTACAGTGGCCAGTGGTCAGCAGCTTGGAATTTCTAGATGACACTTGGAAAAGTTCCCTAGTGGAGACTAGCTCTATGTTTTGGTCTTATTAATGGCTTCCCTGCCCCCCACCATCACATAGAGAGAACCCTTGCTCAGTTTTCAAGCTTCCCCCTGCTGCCATTTTGTGTTCAAGCTCAGCTCACACTACTGAAAGAACCTTGGAAGAGAAGTCTTCAGTGGATCTGATGTCACACCAGGGAAAGTAAGTACAGGATAATGTGTCCCACCTGACTCTAGAAGCCATGCATGTCTGCTTATTTAGGCTGAGAAGGGATATTTGAATCAATCTTAGTTTTTTTATCAACCAGTCACAGCCTTGTTTTCAAATCTTTCAGTCATTAGGATTTGTACTTTGTAGCAATCACAGTCTTGTATTTTAGCACAAGTGGCTTTACAAGGGGAAAGTGCTCCAGTCTAAGGTAAAATGGCTCATCAGGGCTAATAATCACAAAATACCTACTACAAATGGTTTCAAACATGTGCCTCAAGCATCCAGGTCAGTTGAAATCTTTATGAAGTTGTCTCAAAATATCTGTGGCCTGTTGAAGACGGCTTCTCCTGGGACAGGGCAGTCAGGCTGTATGTCTGACTGTTCTTTAGCTCAGAGCAACTGTAGCTAAGGTAGCACAGGAGAGTTCAGTGGCTGCTAATTACATAATCAATTTATTCTATTACAGTGCCCTTCAGGAAAATGATCATCAGAAAAAGTGTTCACAAAATAAACCTGAAAAGCATTAACAATGCTTTACCACATTTTAACAGTGATTTACCAGGGCTTTCCATTCACTAGACACCTGGGGAAGGTAAGGTCCTTTTTGTCTGTCTCAAATGTTCAGTCTTCCAGTCACCTGCACTTTCCTGAAACTTAGCCAATGATGAAGAGGAGTGAGCTCAGCTTGACACTGTGAAGACCATGATAACAGAGCTGAAGTGTAAGTCTGAAAGTGACGCTCAGATTCCTCATTGTGCACAGAAAAAAGGAACATGAAAACAAATTGTGTCAGCTTCCAGGAAAGTCCTTTTCTGAGCTCTTTTCTGAGCCTTAGGGGATTTCAGTGTCGTAAGAGCTCAAGAGCCATCATTTTCTTACAGCAGTTCACCACGAACCTCTGAGTGTTTTCACTGTAGTGCTTTGCTCACCTTCTTGCTACAAGTGGCTGCACTGACTGCACTGAAATTCGGCATTAAATATGTGTAGTGTGGATATGATAAAAGTAACTTCCTTTTCATTTACAAAGGCTTGGGGGACCAAATGCCTTCTTTTTTAAAGTTTTGTTTTGTTTTCCAACACTATTTCATTCGAGATATTATTTTCCTTGGGCCTGTAACAGTAAATGTGCAAAGCTTTGGGCTTCTTTGGAAGGAGAGTACAGAGAAAAAAAGAGAACCGTTAGCTCAGGACTGCAGGGCCGTTTGGTCTTTGCGCTTCTTTCAGCCTGGAGACAAGCTGGCAGCAGGCCCCAGGACAGAACATCCTACAGCTTTCTCTCCCAACTGCACAGACTTCAAAAGACTCTGCCTGTAGCTGAACAACCCGCTCCCGAAAGCTCGATGTCCTGTGAAGGCTGGCCACGGGGACTTAGCTTGCATGTTCTGGGAGGATTTTTAGGCACATTTGGAACAAACCAAGAAGGTTCTAGAAACATATTTATAGGGTGCGAAGTTAGAGTATGTTTAACTGCTCTGCATATCATGACAAACCTCTTGCAGCAATCTCTTGAGCCTGCTATGCTATCGTTTGACGTTATTTTTCAAACAGTGCTGGGGACAGATGGACTCCAGGGCTTCTCATATGTTCTCCCACTAAGCTATGCCTGCAGTCTCAGCCACACTATTGTGCCATGTTAAACCATTTGTACATCGAACAAAACCTTTAAAACAGAAATTTCTGTGTTTTCCTCAATATTGCAAGTGTGCAATTCAAGTGCTTGAAATATAAATAGCAACATGACCATTTTCATCATAAACCTTTAGGGGGACCTTGGTGATCGAGCATGCGCACAAGGCAGGGGCTCGGCCCTCAGCATCCACACACAGGACAAAGGCGCTTTGAGCACATGTGTTTCTCCACTATCCACCACTTCTCCTTCTCCTGTTTGAAGAATATTCACAATGACCTCCTGGATATGACTCTAAAGGGAAAAATCCTTTCATCCTAAATTCCTGTCGTTTTTGTGCCTCTGGAATTTCATATGAGGTGTCAAATTTAGCTGACCATAAACTTTTCATTGGAGCTGAAATAGCCTGGAGGGGAAATGTCGTGCTGTGTGTTGGTGAAGTTTGTCCTGTGGGAACAGTGGCCGTGGCCAGTTGCAGGGTACCATGCTCTTTGGGGGAATACTTTGCCTCTAAGGCACCAGGTACAGAAAACTTTGTGCAGATTTGTATGTGACTGCTTCAATAAGTGATAATATCAATCAACATTTAAATGAGATTTGATTTACATTGTTGTAACTGTACTGACTCTTCCTTTATTTTTTCTAAGCTATTACTCACTCTTGATGGATGTAGTGTATTGACAGGGAATGAAAGGGCAAGTGATATATATATATATATATATATATATTACTAGAAAATCATCTATTATTAATTTTAACATTTGAAATTTCAAATATTATGTCTCTAACTTACTTATTTATGCATTTTGTGCATTGTGGTTTGAACTCAGGGCCTCATGCATTGTTGGCAAGCATTAAGTGATTCAATTGGTATTTTACCTTGGATCTAGCCTATAAATACAGATTGGCATTTTGTAGTCAGTACAAGCTACTTTTGGTGTTTTTCTTACTTAGGACATTGCTACTTATCTTATGGATTTGCTCAGAAAGATCCTTATAATCGCTAGTCTTGGGCCTTGCCCAACTGGGTGTTCCCAGACAGCAACAGTATACGGTCTTTCCTCAGAGGCTCTACCTGGCAGAGTCCCAAGTCCTGCTTTTAATGCTGTGGAGTCAGGGTTCTGTGGAGAGGATCTGGTAAAGCAGCATTGATGACATTGTTAACCCTGAGATTCCCAAGAGAAAAACCAGTTCCACAATTTTGAGGCAAATTTGAAACAAGCTTTAATTAAATACTGACTGTGCTCAGGTCTACTCTCTGGAATTCCCTGCTGTGAGGCTCTGATTCACCTGTTGTGGGGTGTTTCAGGACAAAACCATTCAGCCATCATATTTTCCTATGTGTCTTTGTTATTTTGCAAGAACTACAACTTCCAGCATTCCTGGAAGTTACCTGGTCCTGAGGCAGGTAAGACTTACAGGAACAACTTTGCTGTCTTTCAATATAACCGTGGGTGGTCTGTGGAGATAAGTGTAGGAGGTAAACATTCCCAAGGAATTGTGTTTATTCAAAGGTAAGGTGGCTAGGGGTTGGGCATGGGCATAATTTTGTGTGGAGCAGGTACAGCCATGGGCCTCTCAGGATAGTGGGCTGAGGTTGCCTTCTCCTAAGCCAGTGCCATTGCCATGGAGGCCTCCAGGCCTCCCTCCACAGGGAAGTGCTCACTGGGTCACAGACACTGGGACTCTCAGAAATGGGCCTTTGGGGAATATTATCTTTATTCACAAAAATGTGAGGCAATTACATCATCCTTTAACATGGCTGTGTAGAGCCTCCATTGGTTTTAGGAAGCAGACACAGCTATGGTAGTAGGGTATGGAGCTGCTGTTCCTGGGAGCCTGAACAACTGAAGAGGGGCTGTGTGAGGCTGTCAGTTTGTTCAGAGCCACTCAGCAGCATCAGCTGGGGCAAAATTCTCAGTAACTTGGCCCTTTCCCAATCTACTTCAAAAGCTCTCTTATGAGTCTTCAGAGTTGAACCAGGCTGGTCCAAGTATCAATGTTTACCTGACCTAGTTGAGGAGTGTGTTTAGTGTTCTTTGCTATTTTTAAAAAAATACCAAGATCCCCAAAACAAACAAAGAGACATAACCAACAAGGAATTGAATCCATAACTTTTTCAACTCTAGGATTATTGTACATGAGACCTGGAAGAGAGATTTCTGGTCTGATTGGAGTCAATCTGCAGAGGAGCACATGTCAGTGTGGGCAAAGGGCAGCTTGAGAGGCCTGCAGTTGCGGGGTCTGAACTGTGTCAGGCATGGAACTCTCAGGTCTCTGTGTCTTCCTGTCTAGAAGGTGAAGTTTAGCCCTTGTTCCAGGCTCTGGGAGGGGCAGTAAGGAGGAGTTGGTACTTTCTCTGTCACTGCTGTCCATAGATAGAGCCATCATGGTGGCCATGCCCAAGTAGACAGAGGTCTTTCAGTAATATGTGGGTGAGAGGGCAGAGCCCTAGCCCAAGTCCTGCAAGCCCTCTAGACAGTCAGTCTGTGTTTATGCTCCGGATCAGTGTAGCCATGCAGTTGACATTGTAACAAGTGCCGACCAAAGAGTGCAACCACAAAACAGTGATTAAGATATCGTTTTATGAGGAGATTCCTAAACACTTGTGTTCCCATCAAGATGAGTCTCAAAGAACCAAAACAAGGCGAGATCAGAAATAGTCTAACAAATACATTGCAAAGGAAAGCAGTGGGCAATAAGCATCAGCAGTCTATACTTTTCTAATGTAAAGACTGGGTCATGGAGGTGAAAACACAAGCCCTCAGGGGGCTGCAGAGATGTCTCAGTAGTTAAGAGCACTTGCTGATCTTGCAGAGGACTAGGCACTCCCACAAGCAACTCACAACCCATAGTAACTCCAGTCCCAGGAGCTCTAACAGTCTCCTCTGATCACAGGCAGGTGCTAGGAGCATACACTGTACACATACATACATACTTACATACATACAGGCAAATCACACACTAAACAAACAAACAAACAATAATTTTTTTAGGAGCAAGCTTTCAAAGGCCATAAGGGTCTAGCTTCTTCCCTGTTCCTATGTGACCTGTGGAGTGGCTTTAACTCTTCTCAACCTATTTACTCTGTAAATGGGGATAACAGCACAACCTGGACCATGGTGGCTGGAAAGAAGAAACATCATGCTATGGTCACCATGCATCTAGCTTTCTCTCTGCCAGTTTTTGCTGTCCCTGGCAGCTCACTGTCATCAGGAGTCATAAAGGAGTTGACCCTGTCCTTTGTCCTTTGGAGAGCCAGGACTCCAGGCAGTCACATTAAACTCAGTGGCTCTAGTTCCTTTCCCACTCCTTAGAGCCGGCTCTGTAAATCCCATTTGTTTGCTTCCTTTTTGGTTTCTGGCTCCTGACTCATTTCTAATGTTGGTACTTAACAAATATTTGGTGGAGTGAATGAAGACAGAAGGATAATGCACTTTCACAGTCTTTCTGGGCCCTCCACTGAGAGTGTTGAAGGAAAGATGCTTATACATTAGCCTCAGGTTCAAATCACTGGGGATCATGGATTAGTCCTAACAGCCTCAGGTGCCTGTTAACCTCTCAGAGCTAGTATACTCAGGTCTGAGTGGACTGGTAGTCACATCTGTCACACAGCATAGATCCGGTCCTCCCAGGCAGTTGTACTGGATGAGCCTTGCAATTCTGTTTCTTAAGAAGAAACCTAAAGAAAGCAAGCAGTATGGCAAAGTTTCCACATTCACAGCTGTGAGATTTAAATGTCTTTCCCAAAGAGCAACACGTTGTGTTTGTCTGCCTGGTTGTGTCTGTGTACACATTTCCTGGATATAGATCTACTAAAACTTAAGTCAATTTCTTTAAAGACAAAACAAACAGCAAATTCTGCAGCTGTCAGTTTGACTTGAAGGGTTAGTTTTGGGGGCTGAGGTTGTGCTTCTGTGCTCAGTGAGGTGATGGTTTGGTGACACTCGGACACTCTCCCGGGGCTGGAGGCCCCTCTGTGCTGCTGGCTTATTGCTCTCTGCTTTCCCTTGCAATTTATTTGTTAGACTATTTCTGATCTCACCTTGTTTTGGTTCTCTGAGGCTCACCTGGATGGGAACACAGGGATTAGGAATCTTCTCATAAGGCAGTGTCTTTTTTATATAATATATTTTATTAATTTATTCATATTACATCTAAATTGTTATCCCATCCCTTGTATCCTCCCGTTCCTCCCTCTCTTCCATTTTTCCCTTACTCCCCCCCATGACTGTGACTGAGGGGGACCTCCTCCCCCTGTATGTGCTCATAGGGCATCAGGTCTCTTCTTGGTAGCCTGCTATCCTTCCTCTGAGATAAGGCAGTGTCTTAATCACTGTTCTGTTGCTGTGAAGAGACATCATGACCAAGACAACTCTTATAAAATAATAGGTAGCATTTTTTTTCGGACCACCACAGGCAGTTTTCTCTAGAAAGTGTTTTTTTTTTTTTTTTTTTTTTTTATTCTAAGCTACCATATTTTTTTGGACCATAAGATGCACTGCCCCCTCCCACAAAGTGGGAGGGAAATTAGGATGCACCTTATGGTCTGATTGCTGTTTTACTTTTTTTTTTCTTGTTTTACTGCTCTAAAAACTGGGTACTTCTTATGGTCCTGTGCGTCTTATGGTCTGAAAAATATGGCAAAAGGAAAGGCATCCTTGAACATACCCTCTTCCAGCTTTTTAGAAAGGAGTTGTCTTCTACCTTGCTTTGTGGAGATAGCAGGCCACTTGGTGGAGGCTAGTGTTCATATAGCTTTGTCAGACAGCTGGACACCCTCACAACTCTGATTGACAGGACTCTCCCAGGCCAGCCAGTCCTAAAAGAAACCATTAAAATTCTCTCTGCTAACTTAACACACCCCTCAGAGCAACACCGAGGGGAAGTCGCGAGGAAGTACCACAGGCTTTTGGTTGGTGGACACAAAGTGCATTTGCACAGGAAACAGAGTTCCTACTGCTTTTTCTTTGGGTATTTTCCCAGGGAAGTGTCCCCAGGATAGATGAGAACCCATTACAAACACCTGGGGCCTGGCTATTTGGCACTGCCACGGCTTTCAACTTCTGATTTTGACGTCTTTTTGTGTTCTCAGTTATTCCACAGCCCTCGCTGATGTAAGGCTCCTCTCCCTTTGCAGCTTCCTGACTGCTAAGGCTTCAGAAAGAATATACCTCATGCTAGTGAGTGCCAAAAGAGAAACCTCAGTGTGCTAGTTAGTTAGCTCACTCTAGGCCTCTGGTTTGGATCCCTAAATCTGCTCCCATCCTCTGCTCCTAGCAACCAGACTTCCCCAGCCTTGGGTCACAGATTTAAGTCCCACCTCTGCCCTCTTTGCTTTAGATCCAGGTCTAGCAGCACACCCCTGCACTTCTCCCACCACCTCAAAGACAGGGGCCCCACGGGGCCCAGTGGCTGACTCCCAGGCCTGTGCAGTAGGCCAGCCTCCACCTGCAGCCGCCCCCTCCCCTTCCCTGGCGCCAGCCGCTGGATGGGTCTTGCACTTTGATTATTTGGGTTAACAGTTAATTTAGCACAGCAGCCACGTGTGCCAAAGCTGCCTTCACTTCCTCCTGGCTCCCCAACAAATGGCTCTTTTACGAGATCCTTTCAAAGTGACTCCCAGGCTGTCTCCCCAGTTTGCAGACCCTGTCTCTCCTGGCACAGACCCCATTTCTCTGCGCTCCGTCTTCCCAGGCACCCCCTCTCTACAAGCCACAATGTTTTTGTGATCTTCGCTCTTCCTACATTAGCAGGAAACGAGCTATTTCTGTCAGCTCTCTTCGCCTAGTGCCCTAATGGAGATTTATGTGGCCGTTGTGTTTTCCTGTGAGCAGGGTGAGTGTGTCCCTGGGGACCAGGACTCTTGGGCTGGGTGTCTGGGTGTCTGGCACTCCAGCACCCACAATGGTAGGTTTACTTTGGGGAAAAAATCATTCCAATAAAATGTCACATAAAAGAAATTTTCTTATAGTTTTCAGCAAATTCGCCTGCATTTTAAAAATTTCTCAATAATTCCCCAGGTGCATATTAATTCAATCAAATGGATAGTCAAAATTAACCACCACAATGTGGCATCTATCCCGATTTGTTTTTCTCTTTCTTCATTGGGAAGCTACTGCAGAGAGACAAGTAAATAGCTTTGGTACTATGTTTGAATTTTAAGAAGAAATACCATCTTCTCAAAATTGCCCATATCAGAAATAGAGTGACATGTCTTTTCTCTGAAAAAAACAAACAAACAAACAAAAAAACAAAAAAAACAAAACAAAAAAAAACAAAAACCCTGCTACTTCAGCATTCTATCAAACCCTCAGGTCTAATTCCCTCCACCTTTGTCACAGTATTCTTTGCACTGAGGCTGCCCCAAATATCATGAAAGTGTCTTTGGCTTTGGATGAAGTCAGCCCAGTGTCTTTTCTTTCTTCTGCCCAGAGGAGGAAGATCACACAGGCAAGGCCTTTCTGCTTCGTGGGGTTCTTCCACACGCTGGCTCTTGTTTCCTTTTACAGAATTTGTGTTTAGCTTGTTGACAGTGCTGAGGCTTTCGCTTGGTAGTAGCACATCAACCCAGTGGCTGTTCATATGGGGAGACAAGCAGGGTTTCCTCAGGAGGAAGCTCAAGTGTAAAACAGCAGGACGCAGTGGCTGGGCTTCATGGCCTATAGAATTGTAATAAGCCTGACCATTTCAGTGAAAACTGGGCTTCCAATCTGCTGTTGCATTAACTCAGAGTGTTTTAGGCCACCAATGATTCTTGATCAACCCAAATTTCTGTGTGTCTTGTGTTCTTTATTTTGATTTTGCATGGCTGAACGCTGACCACTTCAGATCTCGTAAAAGAGTCATTGTTGATGAAAGCTCTAAGAAAGGTGCAGGAGGTGCATTCAGTGTTGGACTTCTATGCACATAAAGCCCACTTTCTTGAAGTCTCAATCTTGCTTGGACCACTTATGGATTCTAGGGGAATGTCTTACAGTCATCTCACTTTTTGGGAGTAAATCCAATTCTTATCTTAAATCTAATGGGCCTTGGCTGATCTCAAACCCCAAAGGCGTGTGTTTTCGTATGACAAGGTAATTGTGTGTATCTGACTAGGGGTAGTAGCATAGTCTTAAGTGTCCAACTCAATGGCCAAGTCCTTATCTAGATTCCCACTACTGAACAGTAAACTATTGCTGGAGTACTGATCGTTGCTGGCCTTGAGAACTCTGATCTCTGTAACTACAATCCCACCCTGGCACTTCTTTTTTTCTACTCTTATCTTTTGAATGAAGATAGGTGCAGCTTTTCATCTATAACAATTGTCTTTTTGTAGATGACTCTAAATTCTATGTTTTAAGTGTTAAACTTTATGGCTATATTTCTAAATAAATTAGACACTTATAAATGGTTGAAGTACCATCATCATAAATTCAGCATGTTTAATCATTCTTTCAACTGCTGAGAGCCTGTAGTTTATGTTCCTGACATACGAGTTAGAGTAGTGAAAGACAAAACAATAAAATCTATGCCAATATGGAGTTAGAGCCTTCTATGAATAAGGTCAGTGGAGCCAGGCACATCTAATGCCCCTTGGCTCCTAGGTACAAAGCACTGAAACCAGCTCTACTTTCTCTGTCTTTGATGTCTTGTATTTAATCAAGGCTTACTGGTTATTCTTCTACACTTCCTTTCTAGTCATTTTTACACTTTTCACACTCCCTCACAATGCTCTAGTGCAGTTAAGATTGAGAATTCCTAATGACTGCTATTTTCTTACTCCATTCCTCCTCCTGTGACTTTGACCCATTCTCCATCTGATGCAAAAGTGTAGGTCAAGTCACTTCAATTACTCACTCAGGTACTATGAATGATGTCTTGTGTGCCAGACACTAGGTGACAAGGAGTAAAAGACACAGATTTTTACCACCTACACAGAAGAGAACTGCACTGAAAGATTGAACATTTATTATGGGAACTGCTAAGACAGGGATGTGAGTCCTGATCACTTGCAGTACATAATTAACCTGAATCTTTCTCTCCTTCATGCACCTCTTTCTTTGACTAAAGGCCCAAAGTTCTTGGTCACCTGGACCAAACTTGGCTTCCTAACATATCTTTCTTTAATCTGTTTCTTGTCCACATAGTCACATTCTGGCAACATTGAATTAAATGCCTCATTAGGCACATACCCCGCATTCCCTGCTGATCTGCTTCTTAACCTCCCTTTTGTCTTTGTCTGCATTGCTCCACTTACCTTTACCATCAATTATGAATCTCTTTATTATCTAAAGTCATTAGATTCCATGCTATCTAAACAGCACTTTCTCCACCTGAAAGTTTTAACAAACTCTTTCCAAACTCTCCTAGCCATTCCTCTGGACTTCCTCCATGGCAGCACTGGAATGGCTTAATGTTAAAGCTACATGCACCCCACTATATTGTAGTTTTTTGGAGAACAGACATTCATTGTTTTCTTATGCTTCATGGTGACTTCACTGTATATTAGTCACTAGAGGCAAGAAGTAGATATTTGTGTGGTGACGGCTAGTTGAAGGGACACTTGGATGAAGTAACTGTTTTTAGGTCTTCTTAGGAGTGAAATCCATAGTGATTGATATGGAGAGCAAAGGACTCTGTGGAGGCAAACTATTTGAAGCTGTCATAGAATTGTGGGGCAGCAGTGGAGGTAGTCACAGAGAAAACAGCAGCAGCAGCAGCAGCAGCAGCAGCAGCAGCAGCAGAACAGAGGCATACTGTGGGGGTGGAAGGCTAGTTTCTACAACTGCATGTTTTTTAGTAAGAAAATAAAAATGAAATTGTACCTGGAGCTACCAGAATAACAACAAAAACCCCTCCAGGACAGCTTCACTGAGGGAAATGGTCTACTTGATCCTACAGTGGAAAGCCAGAGTAGACATGGGGCTGGAGAGATGGCTCAGCACTTAAAAGCACTGGCTGTTCTTTCAGAGGATTGGGGTTCAATTCCCAGCACCCATGTGACACCTCACAACTGTTTGTAACTCCAAGATCTGAAACCTTCACATGACATACATGCAGGAAAAAAACCAATGTACATAAAATTAAATAAGTATAAGTTAAACAGTAACAGTAACAACAACAACAAAACTAGAGTGGGCCAGTCTAAAACAGCAGTCTCTTTGAGACCTGAAGAAAGATAATAAAAAGAACCTCCTAGAAGGCAGCTTAATTTAACTAGTTAATGAGTAATGTGGGTTCTTAGTTTACTCTTCTTATTATCCATAACTTGTACTTTGAATTTTCTTTAGCTACTATAGATAGAGAATTGTTAGAAGGTGGTTTTCAAAGGAAGAGATATGAAGTGCCACATTTCAAAGGCTGATCACAATTATGTAGAAATCCAGTTGCTCTCTTCCTGGTGAAGAGCAGCATGGCAAATTCTCAGTAACCTACAAAGAGAAATGGGGCTCATCAGGTGAACTCTTTAAGATGCCTTTGGTTGCAAGCATCTGGAAGTGGGTAGCAGATATAAACAGTGAAGAAAGGCATTTTCTTATCTCTAAAAGGACAGAAGAAAGGCCTAGTCTCAGACAGTGGTGGCTACTTTTTTAATAGCTGGCCTGACAGGCAAGAGCCCCAGAGGCAGAGGCTCTTGTGAACGTCAGCTGCCTGCCTGATCCCAGGCCCTACTTCATTCAGACTAGCAAGAGTCCTTAGGGCAGTTGAGTTTGAGTAGCTATAGATGGAATTCTAGAACCCTCACTAACAAAAGAAACAAAGATGTCAGGCTTCTTCAGACACAGGACATGAAGGATCTGAGATGGATTTGACCTTCTGGAAGCCCTCCTCTTTGAGGACTAGCTTTCATTGTACCAGAAGGTATCATGCATGTTCCCAAGAGAATGGAAGCAACCAATGGTCCTCCCTAGCTGTGACAGCAATGAACCACATCAACAACCAACATGACAAGATATCCATAAAGGTACAATAGAGGTACTCATATTTTGGTGATAATCAACAGCTATATAATTGTACTTAAGATCTATTCAACAAGAGTGCCATTAGTGGTCCTGGAAACCTAGTCAACCACCAAGGGTTAGTGGGCTCCTGGATCCTAGAAGAGAAATTACTATTGCACCTTTATTACATAATCATAGTTTCTAACTGTGTTATAAACACTTATCATGATACCAGAAGATAAGTGTAGCTCTCACTCGTCATCAAAGAAACTTCCCTTTGGAACAGATGGAGTCCATTACAGAAAAACCACAACTGGACAAAATGCAGAGCACAGTTGATTATGGAGTGCCTAGCCTCAGTGGATTTATCTAAAACAGAACTCCCACACCTAAGGCTCAGGAAATGTGATGGAAGAAGGGGCAGAAATGTTGCAAGAGTCAGAAAACCCAGAAAGTCCACTATGAGATTGTGTCACCTAGAAAAGACCGGGAAGCTTTATCCATGATACCTAAACAATATGCTTGTCTAAAGAAGAAGGAGTTCAACACTGATAGACATACTATCATAAACAAAGACCTATAGGCAATGATGGAACTTGGTAGAAATAACATATCCCAAGGTTGAGCCCCCTTATTGTTTGTTTATCCAATACTAAGTGGTCAACCTTGAGATCATATACATACAAGCAACACTAAACAGACTGAGCGGGTTGTATTTATATAGCTATACAGTTATATATGCATGTAACAATAAAAATTAAAGAAAAACAGACCATTATTTTTAGAGGGAGAGGAGGGAGGACCTAGGAGGAGGGAGAGGAAGGGGAAAATGCTGTAATTATATTTTAATTTAAAAATAAAACAATTTAAAAAATATATCACACTTGACCTGAAGGGTTTGGAACTCATGAATGTCATGAGAGGGATTGGCTTCAGCATCCTTTTGGATCCCAAATTCATTACATTTATATAAAATGGTGTTTGCATACAATCTTTACACATTCTCAAGCATACTTCAAATCATCTTTAGATTAATTGTAATATCTAAGAGAATGCAAACAGTTAATATACAATATTGTTCAGAGGATAATTACAAGGCAAAAAAAATTTATACATGTTTAGTATAGTCAGTATCCTTTTGAATATTTTAGCTTTTTGGTTGTTTGAATCTGAAGATGTCAGATTATAGATATAGGTGATCTGATACAACACACATGTGTGTTTTTTATCATTAAAAACAAATGTATGGAATTATAGGAAAAGAACTAGTGTCTATGACTATAGTCAGTGAGGTTGTACATCCCAGGAAAAGCTTCTACACTCTAGCTTAGGAAATTATTAGTAACTCAGTTTTGTACACTGAGCCTTGTGCTTCATTCCTTCCCTAAAGAAGATGCTCCACATCTTTCCAGTAGAATTTTAAGTGCTTTTCATTGGTTTGTGTAGAATTTTGTTGATTGGTAGAATTTGTAGCATAGAGAATGAGATTAAGGAGAGAGGATAGCATGGCACAGATAGCACAGACTTGTCTGGTTCTTACTATTTGGTTGTCAGATCTAAAGAACACCAACCTGATATGCCAGCCTCTGTCATTATGAATGAATAGGCTATTTGGAGGGTCTGGTCTAGCACACCATTTCATGATACATGGTTTAGTGATTCCCTGAAAAAGGAAAGACCAAAGGAGATAGCTTGTTCTAAGAACCAGAATGGACTGTTGGGATGCTTCTTCCTACCTTGCCAGGCCTCTTCCTCCAGTTCCAGGAGGTTCTGTGAAACCATGCCATTTTACCTTGGAAAAATAAACATCCAGAAAAAGCTGTGTTTGGAGACAAAGCAAATTGAGGGAAGACTAATATCTTTTTAATAATAGTCAAGGATAGAATAAAGAGATAATACCAAAATATATAAAGAACTCAAGAAATTAAACGCTACCAAACCAAACAATCCAATTAAAAAATGGGGTACAGAGCTAAAACAGAGAATTCTCAATGGAGGAATATTGAATGGCCAAGAAATATTTAAAGAAATGTTCAGCATTCTTAGTCATCAGGAAAATTCAAATTAAAATGGCTCTGTCTTATATGTATCAGAATAGCTAAGACAAAAATCTCAATTGACTGTGTATGCTGGCGAGGATGTGGAAAAAAGGAAACACTCCTCCATTGCTGGTGGGAATACAAACTTGTACAACCACTTTGGAAATCAATCTCACACTTTCTCAGAAAATTGGGAATAGTGGTTCCTTAGGTGCCTCACATTTGACCATGTCCCCTGGAGAGGGAGACCTGGTGGCACTCAGAGGAAGCACAGCAGGTAGCCAAGAAGAGACTTGATACCCTATGAGAATATATAGGGGGAGGTAATCTCCCTCAGGAACAGTCATAGGGGAGGGGAATAATGGGAAAATGGGGGGGGGGAGGAATGGGAGGATACAAGGGATGGGATGAACATTGAGATGTAACAAGAATAAATTAATAAAAAAAAAGAAAAGAAAATAAAAATAAAAAAAAAAAAATTAAAAAAAAAAAAAAAGACTCAGCTATACCACTCCTGGACATATGCCCAAAAAATGCTCCACCATACAACAAGGACATTTGCTCAACAATGTCCATAGCAGCTTTATTTGTAATAGCCAGAGTCTGGAAACAAACTTGATGTCCCTCAACCAAAGAATGGATAAAGAAACAGTGGTATATTTACACAATGGAATACTACTCAGCTATTAAAAAGAATGAACTCCTGAAAATTTCAGGCAAATGATTGGAACTAGAAAGAATCATCTCAAGTGAGGTAACCAAGACTCAGAAAGACACTCATGATATATACTCAGTTATAAGTGGATATCATTGTAGATGTCCTCTGAGAGACTCCATCTAGTGGGGGATCATGACAGATGCTGGAACTCGCAGTGGGACTCTGGGCAGAGCACTGACAGTTGTATCAAGAGTGGAAGGATAAAGGCACCTGGTAGGGTCAGAATCCCCACAAGGAAACCATAAAAGCTGGTGGATTTGTGTGCAGGGAGGCCTCCACAAACTGATGAACCAAGGACAATGCGTACAGAGGACCTATACCCCTGTTCAGATGCATCACATGGACAACTCATTCTCTATGTTTGGGGGTGGGGGGCAGGTGGGGACTGCCTCCGATATGAACTCTGATGATCTGATCACTTCCCCTTGGCAATTGGCCTTGCAAGGACACAGAACAAGGAGACGCAGGCTATTCTGGTGAGACTTGATAGGCTGTGGTCAGATGGTAGGGGAGGAGGGCCCCTGTCAGAGGTCTATGAGAAGAGAATACGACAGAAGAGGGAGGAGGGCGGGAACGGGAAGATAGGAGAGAGAATAACACTTGGGATGTAATGTGAATAAATTATAATAAATAAAAATTTAAAAAATATGACATATATCAGAATGAATCCAAGTTGCATTTGAGTGAGCTTTCATGGCCCCACAAAGCTGTCCACTTATTGGCCACATTGAACAACACTTGACAATGTTTGAGAACAGTCCTCATAATCTGCTGATAACCTTTTCTGGCTGGCTGGGAGGATTTAAGAAAACATCTCTGTTTATTGGCATATTTTCAATAAAAACAAGTTCCCAATGAAAACAAACAACAACAACAGTTTCTATGGCACTGTTCAGAGATGGTGGAACCTTTAGGAGACTAGGCCTGGGGGTGGGTAGCGTTACATCATTAAGGGTGCTTCCTAGATATGGGCATTGAGAAACTTGTCTCTTCCTCTTTCTCCTTTGGTGACTTGCAGCTCTAAGGCCACACTCTGCCATAGATGACATTCTGCCACATACAGACTCAAAGCAATGTGGACAAGCATCCATAGAGTGAACCTTCTGAAATTAGGAAGTAAAAC
Source organism: Acomys russatus (assembly GCF_903995435.1). Classification (NCBI taxonomy): domain Eukaryota; kingdom Metazoa; phylum Chordata; class Mammalia; order Rodentia; family Muridae; genus Acomys; species Acomys russatus. The sequence goes on along the minus strand of NC_067144.1, from coordinate 617,227 downwards.
AAGTTTTTCTCCTTTATAAAGTTGATTTTCTTAAGTATTTTGCCACAGTAAAGGCAGGCTACCACCATGTACCTATAAATATTTCTTTGCTTCTTTCCCTATACATTAGGATAACCAGAGGATGAGTGCTAACAGCCTCTGAGTGGCTAAGGTAAGGCTTGAAGGAGTGGTGTACCAGGGTCTTTGGAACTGAGAAGCTCCTACCCCATTCCTGGGGGCTCGGAGATCCGGAAACTCACAAAGGTGAGGCGCCAGCTACCTTCCCTTGAGTCTAGCAACCTTTCTGACTCTGTCAGCCTTATGAAGGCCATGACTCAAAGATGTATTCTTGTTTCAGCGTCTCTCCACTCAGTCCTGCTGAGCCAGGTACACAGAAATACATGACACACACCGAACTTAGCTGAGCTAGGGAAGGCCACATTGGCCATAAAAGAATACAAGGTGCTTCAGACATTGTCTCAGAGGCCACAGGGTTGCCACTCTGCCTTGATCCCTCAAAAATGTATTATTGTGCTTATCTGAACACAAGTAGAAGGACATTGTAGTGGAGGAAATAACATGTGACCATACAGTTAGCTAAATTTATAGACACAAAGCCAGAAGTAGAGCCATCAGTGGTGAGAGCCTGGGGAGGGTTTCAATGGACACAATTTCCCCCTTAGAGTTATAAGTTTTGCTTTGCTGGGTATTATCTTGTACTTTCTTGGTTTGAATGAATGTTTTCTTCTAATTTGTTTAAATTCAAATGCTGGAGTCCACTTGAGGCCAGTAATTATGGCAAAGGCCATCATTAGGTAGCAATTCGAGTCCATGACCCTACTAGTAGTTGGTACTCAGCTGCTGTCTGGGATAGACAGAGTGAATGCTCTGAATTTCTATTTAAAAAAAAAAAAAAAAAAAAAAAGGGGGAGCTTCCAGAGCATTTCTGTAAGATTTTATGTTATTTGAGGTATGAAATGATATTATGTTAATAAGTTCTTAGCTTAACTCCAAACACAGCTAGAACTACAGTTCATGTGCAGTTCTGTCTAATCTGGTTGTAATGCTACATTTAATGTTTATATTGTATACACGTCTATGTTTCTGTCTATCTGTTTAATAGAAAAAAACATACATTCCTAAATACTGTATTGGTCACACAGACAAAGGTCTCTAGTACAGGTCTGCATTAGATGCTATAATTCTATCGAGAGATTTAAGATGCTTTGAATTTTCAAAATAAAATAGCATTTTTGGGTATCTTTATCCTCCTATCTGTTCCCTACTTAAGCTAAGAGGCACTGAACAGGATTCTAATATTAAATCTCTTAAACATGTCTATCCTTGATCTTCAAAGTGAAATGAAAATCTTGTCAAATGCCTGGTGTGGCAGACAAGGAAGGAGAGGAAAACTGTGGATCCTAGACTGTGGGAAATAAAACACTGAGCATCACATTAGGAGGCCTTAGATGCAGGCGCCAATACATGGCCTCACAAAGTGGTTGCACACAGCCTTGACCTACGGTAGAGCTCTCCAGGAGACTTCATATTCAACACTAAGCTTTCTTCCAGACTATTTATATGTAGTGGAAGCTTTGTTGTGTCTTGTTAGAATTGCATAAAACTGAGTTAAATTTCCCTCATGGATGTAATCTAAGGTGAACTTGCTGCACTTCCCTGGGATCAGTAGAGAATCTCTCTCTCACTGACAAGAAACATGCTAGCCCTTCTGGGCCCTTGCTCGGAGCTTTCATGCCCAGCTCCTGCAGCAGCTGAAGGCCTCCCAGCTGTGTGAAGTCCTCAGAAAACGCTGGTGATTCCTGTCATCTTCCCTAATGAGAATTAAACATTCTCATACTTCCTGCCCTGGGAAGCCTCTCCCACTCAGCTCTCAGGCTGGCCTGGCTGCTATGCATGCACATGCCACCCAATGCATGTTTTGCTGTTTGCTTATTACAGGCAAGGGTATCAGGATTTTCCTGCATTAAGCAGTGATGTTCTCAGATTCCACTGGAACCTTGATATGTACCCACAGCCCTGAACAAACTTCCTACCAAAAATCAGTGAATTCAGGATTCAAATGTAGAGCTACTTGGATATGCTTAGTGCTTCTTCGAAAGCGTTCTGCCTCCGTAGACGATAACAGGCAGTGAAGTAGACACAATGACTGGGTCTGTCTGTCCTGCCACATAAGGCCTGTACACTCACCCCTTGCATCACTGTCATTCTCACCCATGATTATAACATCAGTTTACAGAGTGGACAATAATCTAAAAATCAAAAAAGTAGAAAACAAGAGGAGATTATGAGAAAGAGGCCAAGATGGGGTCTGACAACTGGTGACTCATTTGTGTCTCGGCAGGGTGCCAGATGGCTTGGAGCCCACAATAAACACTATACCCCATTTTTTGTGAAGGAGGACATAGATAACAGTCTACTTTTCCACATCAGTACATACAGGCACACCCAGGCTCACGTGGACCTGGTGATATGGTTTCACTCCTGTGAAGACATCTCTAAATGTACCACTCTTCCCGACAATGAGGAAACTGTGGCAGCTGAAAAAATCTGACTTACTGAAGAAATGTGGCCTCATTTAGGTCAGTCACTGTTAACTGGACCACTCATCTGGGCCAGATCAACCTTGATTGTCCTCGTGGCAAACACAAATGAAACCTTGGTTCTGTTGGCTAATGTCCTTATCGTCCTCTAATAAGTGGCCTAGGAAGGAGTGAGTGGTTACAATGATGAGTTGACCACATTATGATGTGCTACAGAAAAGGCAAATGAGGGTGGAGTCACAAGTCTTTCCCCTCCCCCATGCACATGAACACAGGCCTGGGAGAGGACTCCTTTCTGATACAAAGCTGTTGAAAATGAGCACACTTGCCCCAGTAGTGAAGTCATGCAAATGCTATGCTTCCAAAGGCCACAGGAATTATGGAAAGATTTATGTAAATATATCATGCATTCTTATGATCTAAGGTTTATGGAAATAAAAACCACAGAGTAAAAGCCCACATTTATCCCTCAATCTTCTTCTGCTTCAGAATAAACTTGAGATATTTTTCTGTATCAGTAAAAAAGATCAATTATTTCATTTTTATTACCAGAAAGACATGAATCACAATGTGTAGCAAAAACTGGACCTATCAAGACTCAGTTTGAGAAGAAAAGCAAGGGACATTATTGTAATTCCTATGGCCAGCGTGGAATCTGAGACATGTAGGCAAGAGTGGAAGCAATGTAACTACATTTTCAGGAGTTTTGGGCCGCCTTCTCCTTGCTTCTTAATTTGGTGGTAGGTATCAGAGTGGGATGTCTCATATGCAAAGCCTAGCTTGCATCCTAAACTTGTTGATGCTCGCTTGGAACCAAGTAGAAAGAAATGTGAGAGGTATAGGCTCCACCCAGCTCATGCCTTCCCCAGGCTCTAGCATCAGGCCTTCTACAGTTCTGAGCCTGACAGTGGTCTGGAAAGGGCTGCACATGCTGTGGGAACTCTTGGGCTCCTTACCTTGCTCTGCATGGCAAGGAAGTCAAGACCATAAGAACACATTTCCATCCTAAGTCGATGTGTTTGTGTGTGACATTAAAACTTTCATTGAATTTGTATCTTATTCTTAAAAACAAAAACAAATAAACAAAAAACCTTGTCCTCCATCTCCTCTGGTTCACGTTATTGACATTACAATTTTACATGCTACCCCTATAGTGAATGAACTTAACTCAAGGAAGTACACAGCAGGAAATTGTATGTTTAAAAACAATCTAGCCAAGTTTCCTTTTTGTCTTTGAATAAAATCTCCAGAATCCATAGCTTCATTGTTTCAAGTATTGAAAAGTTCATCCATGTAGGTTTCTAGGACCCTCTGGATCCTTCTATTTCCCCATTATTCCTTGCTTCTCTCACCTAGAGTCCCAATAGGAAGTCTTCCCCTCTGTCTCACTTTCCTGGTAAGTGAAGACTTTCATTGGACATGCCCCTTAGCCTAGTGTCCAGATATAAGTGAGTATATACCATTTGACTCTTTCTGCTTCTGGGTTAACTCACTCATTATGATCATGACTTTCACATGAACTCTGGTGCCCCATATTTGACCATGTGCCCTGCTCTGGTGGCACTCAGAGGAAGGATAGCAGGCTACCAAGAAGAGACTTGATACTCTATGAGCATATATAGGGGGAGGAGGTCCCCCTCAGTCACTGTCATAGGGGAAGGGAGTAAGGGAAAAATGGAAGGGAGGAAAGAATGGGAGGATAAAAAAGATGGGATAACAATTGAGATGTAATATGAATAAATTAATAAAATATATTGTATAAAAAAGAAAAGTCCATCCAGAATTAAATAACATCTTTAATCACTTGCCTGGTAGAAAATGTTTCCTGCCCCTGCTCAATTTCAGCTCTGAGTCAGCACTGAGGCCTGACTCAGGGAATGTGAATATTCCTTTGAAATCTTTTGTTTCTGCTCTACAGTTAGTACTCAGGAAGGAGGGGGTGGCGGCCAAGAGGTTTCATTCACTGTTGAAGCTATTATCTGACACGAGTTTTTCCCTAGGGACTCTGAGGCCTGGTTTTCCTTATATATATATACTCTCTCTGACTTTCTTTGAAAACACCCATTTCGGAGGGGGATTACCTCCCCCTGTATATGCTCATAGGGTATCAAGTCTCTTCTTGGTAACCTGCTGTCATTCCTCTGAGTGCCACCAGGTCTCCCCCTCCAGGGGAAGGACACACTTAACATCCCTCAGGTGATCACTTTGACCCCATCTTGACTGGTCCTCAAACATCAGCATTGCAGAATCTTATACATGAGAATATGAGCCACTATCTGCCACTTTAGTGAAAATGCAGCTCCTCTCCATCCTGATCTCCTTGTGCTGCTGTTGTAGAGGCTTATGTAGTCCTTTGCCCAATGAGGAACACATCCAGTTGCTGCAAGGCCTCATTGATGGGCCCTGAATGGTGCCACCAAGCAAGCGTAGCATCTTTATTTGGCTTTAACTACTATAGTACTTTACTCTCTACTGGTCCAAAAGTTCCCTTCTTTTGGAAAAGTATATGAAATGTCAGATATATCATAGAAAGCCTCTGAGGGAATGTTACATAAAGAAATAGAGTTGTAAGAATGTTAAAATAGTCAAAAGTGATCAGTGTTCAAAAGGATGTTGAATTAAGAAAAAGATAAAAAGTAGAAGGAAATATTTTTGACATTTTTATTTGTTTTCGTTCTGCTCCTTTTCCAGCTTGGTGGTGATTTCACAAAAGACAGCGTGCATTCTCAGAAAAGAACTCTAGTCTGTGATTCCAGGATCTGAAATTAAAATCTGTGTGTGTTGTAACTCTCTGAAGAAGTGGTACAAAGTGTCTATGTCAGCTTAGACGAGCTCAGAAATGACTCAGGGTGAAGATATGGTAGGAGAACCAGACAATCTACAGCCTCCTGCCAGAAGACAATGGTTGAGACATCTAATTAAGCACATAAATCTGAGAAAGAAAATATGGTTATCATTTCTTTGTGAAATTAGAACAGTCAGAAAAGTGCAATTTTCTCCAGGAGCAGGCCATACCAGTCAGAACAATAGGCCCCTGCTCTAACTCAGGAAGCCTCCACTGCTCAGCTGCAGGCCACATCAGTCCTTCAGAGTGGCAGGTGGGGTAAAGGGGTCGTGGGATGGTTCTTTGGGAAATTAATCTAGGGACTAGGGCAGTCATGCTGACGGACAGAGATCCAGGGCACATTGACCAGAAGAGTAAAGAAGAAACAAAAAGCAAATAGCAAAGCACCCATCCAGCAGAGAGGAACTCAGAAATCAGACCTAACCCTGTAATTATGTCAAACCTGATCCCTAAATGCCAATTTAAGAACACAATCAGGGTTATCTCTGACAAGAATTTTTTTGCATGCTTTTCAATCACTTCCTTCTGGTGGGGCTCCCTTACCAGACAACTGTGGTAGAAAGTACACTCAGTCCTGATGAGACTTGACCTGCTGGGATGAGTAGGTGGGGGGGGGGGTTCCTTTTTTAGAGGGGCAGGAGAGGGGGTAAGATAAAGGGAGGATGGGACTGGGCAGAAAGAAGGGAAGAAGCTACTATTAAGATATAAAGTGAACAACTAAATGAATTAATTTAAAAAGAAAAAATAAACAGCAGACAGGTTAACATGGCACTACCAGAGGCCACCTGTGCTTTGATAGCAAAAGCTGAATATTCCAGCACATTCACAGTACAATAAAATGGACTTGAAATCAATTTTATGAAGATAATAGTGGTTCTTAAGGATGAAGTGAAAAGTCCCTTAAAGTAATTGAGGGAAAGACAGACAAAAAATTGCAAGAAATTAATAAATCCATTAAAGAATGACAAGAATACAACATCAACAACAACAACAGCCAAATGGTCAGGTGAAGGAATTCTAGAAATAGAAAATCTGAATAAGTGAACAGAAGAATATATGGAAGTATTATCAGCAGAATACAAGATATGGAAGAGAGAATTTCAGGTGTTAATGAATTCATTGTCAAAAGAAAATGTTAAGTTTGAAACATTCCTGACACAAACATTCAGGAAATCTGGGACATTATGAACAGACCGAATCTAAGAATAATAGGAATAAAAGAAGAAAAAGAATATCAGCTCAAAAACCCAGAAAATATATTTAACAAAACCATAGAAGAAAAAAATTCCTAACCTAAAGAAGGACATGCCTATAAAGGTACAAGTTTACAGAACATCAAAAAAGTTGGACAAGAAAAGAAAGTCCCTGCAATACATAATCAAAACACTAAGCATTCAGAACAAAGAAAGAATATTAAGAGCTACAAGTGGAAGTGGCCAAGTAAGATACAAAGGTGGACCTATTAGAATTTCATCTTACTTGTCAATGAAGACTGTAAAAAGCCACAAGGGATGAGCCAGATGGCTTGCAAACTCTGAGAGAACATGGATCCTATTCCAGGACACTACCCATCAAAGTTTTGAATCACTATAGGTTAAAAAAAGGATATTTCCTGATAAATTCTAATTTAACCAACATCTCTCCATGAATCCAGTCCTACAGAAGGTTCTAGAAGTTGAAATCTCCATCCCAAGGAGATTAACTACATCCACAAAAACACAGGTAATAAATAATTTTAAGCCAGCAGAACTCAAAGGTGGGAGACACACACACACACACACACACACACACACACACACACACACACACACACACACGCGCGAGCGCGCTCGCACGCACGCACACACACACTACCAACTACCACCACTATCACCACCACCACCACCAACCTAATAACAGAAATTAACAATTATTGGTCATTAATATCTCTTAATATCAGTGGACTCAATTCCTCAATAAAAAGGCACCACATAACAGAATGGGTAAAAAAAAAATCAGGATTCATCCTTCTTTTGCATAAAAGAAACACATCTCAACATCAAAATAAGCATTATCTCAGAGTAAAGGATGGAAAAATTTTTTCAAGCAAATGGACCCAAGAATCAAGCTGGTGTAGCTATTCTAATATCTTACAAAATAGACTTCAAACCACAATTAATCAAAAGAGTGAGGAAGGACATTTCATTCTCATCAAAGGAAAAATCCATCCAGATGATGTTTCAATTCTTAACATCTATACCGCAACTGCAAGGGTACCCACATTTGTAAAAGAAACAGTAGTAAAGCGTAAATCACACATTGGATCCCACACATTAATAATAGGATGCTTCAATCTCTCTCTCTCACCAATAGACGGATCATGCATACAAAACCTAAGATAGATAATGGAACTAACAGACATTATGAATCAACTGATCATAACAGATACTGACAGAACACTTCACCTAAACATCTCATGAAACCTCCTCCAAATTGACCACATTCTTGGTCATAACGCAAATCACAAAAGATAAAAGAAAATTAAAATAATCCCCTGCATCCGGCCAGACTACCATAGATTAAACCTGGATTTTAACAACAGAAACAAAAGAAAACCTACAACTCATGGAAAATGAACAGCTCCTTACTGAATTACTGCAATCAAGGTAGAAATAAAGAAGTTATTAAAAACTTCTTAGAATCCAATAAAAACGAATGCACAACAAACTTATGAGACACAATGAAAGTGGTACTAACAGGAAAGATCACAGCACTAAGTGCCCTCATGAAGATATTGGAGAGATCTCATACTAGCAACTTAGCAGAACTTACCAAGAGGAACTCTAAAACAATGACATCATGAAAATTTCAGGCAAATGGATGGATATCATTTTAAAACAGCTGAGTAATGTTCCATTGTGTAAATATACTGCATTTTGTTTATCTATTCTTCAGTTGAAGAACATCTAAGTTCTTTCCCGTTTTGGGCTATTACAAATAAAGCTGTTATGAAAATAGCTGAGCAAGTGTCTTCACAGCATGGTGGAGCATCTTACGGGTATTGTCCAGGAGTGGTATAGTTAGATCTTGATATCTACCCCAAATTTCTTTTTTTCTTTTTTTAAATTTTATAATACTCATATTACATCTCAATTGTTAGCCCATCCCTTGTATCCTCCCATTCCTCCCTCCCTCCTGCTTTCACCCTATTCCCCTCCCCTATGACTGAGACTGAGGGGGACCTCCTCTCCCTGTATATGATCCTAGGGTATCAGGTCTCTTCTTGGTAGCCTACTATCCTTCCTCTGAGTGCCACCAGGTCTTCCCATCGAGGGTACATCGTCAAATATGGGGCACCAGAGTTCATGTGAAAGTCAGTCCTCACTTTTCCCTTACTGTGGAGAATGTCCTGTCCATTGGCTGGATCTGGGTAAGGATTTGATGCTTACTGCACACATTGTACTTGATTGGTGCCATAGCTTGAGCAGAAGCTCTGGGCTGGGCCCAGATCTGCCAATCATAGTGTTCTTCTTATAGGTTTCTACAACCCTCTGGATCCTTCTATTCCCCCAATCTCCCATACTTCTCTCACCTAGAGTCCCAGTAGGATGTAACTTCTATCCTGCTTTCCTGGTAAGTGAAGACTTTCATGGGACATGCCCCTTGGGCTAGTGTCCAGATACAAGTGAGTATATACCATTTGAGTCTTTCTGCTTCTAGGTTAACTCACTCATTATGACCATCAGTGTAATCCACCATATAAACAAACTGAAAGAAAAAAACCACATGATCATCTTCTTAGATGCAGAAAAAGCATTTGACAAAATCCAACACCCTTTCATGTTTAAAATTTTGGAGAGATTGGGAACACAAGGCATAAACCTAAACATAATAAAGGCTATATACAGCAAGCCAATAGCCAACATCAAATTAAATAGGGAGATACTCAAGGAAATTCCTCCTAAATCAGGGACCAGACAAGGCTGCCCACTTTCTCCATATCTCTTCAATATAGTTCTTGAAGTTCTACCCAGAGCAATAAGACAACAAAAGGAGATCAAGAGTATCCAAATTTCTTGAAAAAGCACCAGACTGATTTCCAAAGTGGTTGTACAAGTTTTTACTCCTACTGACAATAGAGGAGTGTTCCCCTTGCTCCACATCCTCACTAGCTTGAATTTTTGATCTTCGCTATTCTGATGGGTGTAAGATGGAATCTCAGAGTCATTTTGATAGGCATTTCTCTAATGACTAAAGATGTTTAGTAGTTCTTCAAGTGCTTCTCCACCATTTGAGAGTTCTCTTTTGAGCTTTATCTGTTTAGATCTGTTCTCCATTTTTAAGTTGAGTTATGTGGTTTGATGATATCAAGTTTGTTGAGTTCTGTATATATTTTGGATATTAGCCTTCTATCAGATGTAGTGTTCATGAAGATCCTTTCCCATTTTTTAGGCTGTCATTTTGTTCTTTTGATGGTATCATTTGCCTTGCAGAAGCTTTTCAGTTTTATGAAGTCCTATTTATTTGTTGTTAATCTTAATTCCTGAGCTGTTGGTGTTGTATTCAGGAAGTTGTCTCCAGTGCCAATGCATTCAAGACTATTCCCCACTTTCTCTTCTTTCTGATTCAGTGTATCCAGAATTATGTTGAGGTCATTTATCCATTCGGACTTGAGTTTTATGCAGAGTGATAGATGTGGATCTATTTGCATTCTTCCACGTACAGACATCCAGTCAGAATACATCTTTTGTTGAAAGATGCTTTATTTTTTCCATTGTATAGCTTTGGCTTCTTTGTCAAAAATCAAGTGTCCATAGGTGTGTGGGTTTCCTTCTGAGTCTTCAATTTCAGTCCATTGGTCAACCTGTCTGCTCTTATGCCAATACTGTGCAGTTTTTTATTAGTTGTTTTGTACTATAGCTTGAAATCAGGGGTAGTGATCCCTCCAGAAGATCTTTCATTGTACAGGATTGTTTTAGATATTCTGGGTTTTTTGTATATGAAGTTGAGTATTGTTCTTTCAAGATTTGTAAAGAATTGTGTTGGCGTTTTGCCGAGAATTGCAATGAATCTGTAGATTGCTTTTGGTAGGATGGCCATTTTTACCATGTTAATCTTACTGAGCATGAGAGATCTTTCCATTTTCTAATATCTTTTTAAATTTCCTTCTTCAAACACTTAAAGTTCTTGTCCTTTCATTTGCTTGGTTAGAGTTATCAAAGAGTTTTGAAGAGTTTTTTTTTTTTTTTCCAGATTTGTCATTTGTATACAGGAGAGCTACTGATTTCTGATTCTTTTGAGTTAATGCAGCCACTTGCTTGAAGGTGTTTATCAGCTGTAGGAGTTCCCTAGCAAGGTTTTTGGTGTCACTTATGAATACTATCAAAACTCTGAAGAAAGAGATTGAAGATGACATGAGAAGATGAAATGATCTTCCTTGCTCATGGATCAGGAGAATTAACATAGTAAAAATGGCCATCTTGCCAAAAGCAATTACAGATTCAATGCAATCCCTACCCAAATACCTACACAATTTTTTGAAGACATTGAAAGTTCAATTCTCAACTTCATATGGAAAAACAAAAAACCCAGAATAGCTAAAAGAATCTTGTACAATAAAAGGTGCTCTGGAGGAATCTCCATACCTGATCTCAAACTATAAAGCAATAGTAATTAAAACAGCATGGTACTGGCACAGCAACAGGCTGGTTGATCAGTGGAATCAAATCGAAGACCCAGATATGAATCCACACACATATGGTCACTTGATTTTTGACAAAGAGGCCAAATCCATTCAATGGAAAAAGGATAGCATCTTCAACAAATGGTGCTGGTCTAACTGGAGGTCTATGTGTAAAAAAATGCAACTGGACCCATATTTGTCACCTTGCACAAAACTCAAATCCAAGTGGATTAAAGATCTAAATATAAAACCAGAGACACTAAGTCACTTAGAAGAAAAAGTGGGGAAAATATTGGCACAGGAGACAACTTCCTGAACAGAACACCAACAGCCCAGGCCTTAATATCAACCATTAATAAATGGGACCTCATGAGGCTGAGAAGCTTCTGTAAGGCAGGAGACACTGTCAAGAGAACAAAGCGACAGCCTACAGACTGGGAAAAGATCTTCACTAACCCTACATCTGACAAAGGTCTAATATTCAAAATACATAAAGAACTCCAGAAATTAAATACCACCAAACCAAATAACCCAATTGAGAAATGAGGCTTGGAACTAAACAGAGAATTCTCAACAGAGAAATATCAAATGGCTGAGAAACACTTAAAGAAATGCTCAACCTTCTTAATCATCAGGGAAATGCAAATCAAAACAACTCCGAGATTCCATCTTACACCCATCAGAATGGCTAAGATCAAAAATTCAAGTGACACCACATGCTGGTGAGGATGTGGGGAGAGAGGAACACTCCTTCATTGCTAGTGGGAATGCAAACTAGTACAGCCACTTTGGAAATCTATCTGGTGCTATCTCAGAAAAATGAGAATAGGGCTTCCTCAAGACCCAGCTATTCCACTCCTTGGAATATACCCAGAAGATGCTCCAGCACACAACAAGAAAATTTGCTCAACCATGTTCATAGCAGCCTTATTCATAATAGCCAGAACATGGAAACAGCCTAAGTGTCCATCAGTAAAAGAATGGATAAAGAAACTGTGGTACATATACACTATGAAATACTACTCAGCTATTAAAAACAAGTAATGGATAAATGGCTTGAGCTAGAAATTATCATAATGAGTGAGTTAACCCAGAAGCAGAAAGACTCAAATGGTATATACTCACTTATATCTGCATACTAGCCCAAGAGGCATGTCCCACGAAAGCCTTCACTTACCAGGAAACTGGGAAAGAGGGGAGGACATCCTATTGGGACTCTAAATGAGAGAAGCATGGGAGAATAACAAAGTAGAAGGATCCAGAGGGTTCTAGAACAAGTAGAACATTATGATAGGCAGATTTGGGCCCAGGAGTCCTGCTCAAACTAAGGCACCAGCCAAGGACAATATAAGCGGTAAACTTTAAACCCCTACCCAGATCTAGCCAATGATCAGAACAGTCTCCACACTTGAGTGGAGAGTGGGATATGACTTTCTCATGTACTCTGGTGCCTCACATTTGACCATGTCCCCTGGAAGGGGAGACCTGGTGGCACTCAGAGGAAGGACAGCAGGTTACCAAGAAGAGACTTGATACCCTATGAGCATATACAGGGGGAGGTAATCCCCCTCAGGAACAGTCATAGGGGAAGGGAATAATGGGAAAATGGGAGAGAAGAAAGAATAGGAGGATACAAGGGATGGGATAAACATTGAGATGTAACAAAAATAAATTAATTTAAAAAATTAATAAAAAAAAGAAAGCAGTGCTAAGAGGAAAGCATAGATATTCTTAGCATTAGGTGGCTTCATAAAGAAATTGGAGAGATCGCATACAAGAAACTTTATGGAGCATCTGAAACTCTAGGAAAAAAAAAAAAAGGATACACACCCAGGAGGAGTAGATGGCTGGAAATAATCAAACTCAGGGCTGAAATCAATAAATTAGAAACAAGAAAACAATCCAAAGAATCAGTGAAACCAAGAGCTGGTTCTTTGAGAAAATCAACAACATAGACAAACCCTTAACCAAACTAACTAAAAGGCAAATGAGAGTACCCAAATTAACAAAATCATAAATGAAAAGGGAGACATAACAACAGATACCAAGAAAATCCAAAGAATCATTCAGTCTTACTTCAAAAGCCTATATGCCACAAAATTTGAAAATCCAAAAGATATGAACAAATTCCTTGGTAAATTCCACTTAACAAAGCTGAATCAGGATCAGGCAAAATTTTTAACAGTCCTATATCCTCTAAAGAAATAGAAGCAGTCAACTCCTCAAACTATTCCACAAAATAGAAACAGAAGGATCACTACCAAATGCATTCTATGAAGCCACAGTTGCCTTAGCACTTAAACCACACAAAACCCAACAAAGAAAGGGAATATCAAACCAATTTTTCTTATGAACATGGATGCAAAAATACATAATAAAATTCTGGCAAACTGAATCAAGATCACATCAAAAATCTCATACATCATGACTTAGTAGGCTTTATACCAGGTTTGCAGGGGTGGTTCAAATATGGAAATCCATTAATGTAACCAACCATATAAACATACTGAAGGGGAAATAACGCATGATCATCTCTTTAGATGCTGGAAAAGCATTCGATAGAATCCAACACCCTTTCATGTTAAAAGTCTTAGAGAGATCAGGGATACAAGGCATATACCTAAACATAGTAAACATACTATGTTTACTAAACATAGTAAAGGCAATATACAGCAAGCCTATAGCCAACATCAAGCTAAATAGGGGGTAACTTTAATCAATTGAACTGAAATCAAGGACATGACAAGGCTGTCCACTCTTTCCATTTCTCTTCAATATAGTACTCGAAGTCCTAGCTAGAGCACTAAGACCGCTAAAGGAGAACATATAGGAAAGGAAGAAGTTAAAATTTCACTATTTGAAGATGATATGATAGTATACATAAGTGACCCTCAAATTTCTGCCAAAGAACTCCTACAGCTGGTAAACAAATTCAGCAAGTGGCAGGATACAAAGTTAACACAAAAAAGTCAGTAGCTCACCTGTATACAGATGACAAATAGGTGGAGAAAGAAATTAAGGAAACCACTCCCTTCACAATAGTCTCAAAGTATCTTGGTATAAATCTAATAAAGCAAGTGAAAGACCTATATGAAAAAATTTCAAGTCCCTGCAGAAGGAAATTGAAGAGGTTGTCAGAAAATGGAAAGATCTTCCATGTTCATGGATTGGGAGAATCCAACATAGTAAAAATGGCCATCCTACCAAAAGCAATCTACAGATTCAATGCAATCCCTATCAAAATACAAACACAATAATTTATAGAACTGGAAAGATCAATTCTCAACTTCATATGGAAAAAATGAAAATCCCAGGATAGCTAAAACAATCCTATACAATAAAAGATCTGCTGGAGGAAACTCCATTCCTGATCTCAAGCTATATTATAGAGCAACAGTAATAAAATGCACGGTACTGCCATAGAACTAGGCCAGTTGACCAATGGAATTGAATTGAAGACCCAAATATACATCCACACACCTATGGTCATTTGATTTTCGACAAAGAAGCCAAAATCATACAATAGAAAAAAGACAGCATCTTCAACAAATGGTGCTGGTCCTAGTGGATGTCTCCTTGTTAAAAAAAAAAATGCAAGTAGATCTGTATTTACCACCCTGTACAAAACTAAAGTCCTAGTGTATTAAAGACCTCAACATAAAACCAGAGACACTAAATCTGTTAGAAGAAAAAGTGGGCACGAGCCTAGAACTCATTAGCACCAGAGACAATTTCCTGAACAGAAACCAACAGCTCAGGCTCTAAGATCAACAATTAATAAATGGGACCGCATGAGGCTGAGAAGCTTCTGTAATGCAGAAGATACTGTCAACAGAAAAAAGTGACAGCCCACAGATTGGGAAAAGATCTTTACCAACTCTACATCTGAAAAATGGCTAATATCTAAAATATATAAAGAACTCAAGAAATAAAACACTACTAACCCAAATAATCCAATTTAAAAATGGGGTAAAGAACTAAACAGAGATTTTTCAATAGAAGAATATCAAATGGTTGAGAAACACTTAAAGAACTGCACACTACCCCTAGCCATCAGGGAAATACAAATCAAAACCACCTTGAGATTCCATCTTATAACAATCCGAATGGCAACACAAGCTGGTGAGGATGTAGAGAAAGGGGAACACTCCTCCACATCTGGTGGAAGTACAAACTTGTCCAACCACTCTGGAAAGCAATAAGGTACTTTCTCAGAAAAATGGGAACAGTTCTACCCCAAAACCCAGCGATACCACTCCTGGGCATATATCTGAAAGATGCTCCACCATACAACAAGGACATTTCCTCAACTATGTTCATAGCAGCTTTATTCATAATAGCCAGAACCTGGAAACAACCGAGATGTACTTCTAGTGAGGAATGTATAAAGAAACTGTGGTACATCTCCACAATGGAACACTACTCAACTATTAAAAGCAAGGAAATCTTGAATTTTGCAGGCAAATAGATGGAATTAGAAATGATGATACTAAGTGAGATAACCCAGACCCAAAAAAGACATGCATGGTATACACTTAGCTATATATGGATTTTAGCCCAACATAGATGTCGTCTGAGAGACTCCACCCAGCAGGCAATAGGGACAGATATGGAGACTCAAATCTGGACACTGGACAGAGTGCTGAGAGTGTAGGGTGACCCTGCCAGGCTACAGAGTTAGAGGTCATATGTAGTACAAGGGACACTAGATAAGCTAAGGACAGATGTTAGGGGAGGAGGGCTACCCTTTCTAAGGACTAGGGGAGGGAGGGAAAGGGGATGATGGAGGGGATGGTATTGGGAGTTGATGAGGGAGGAGGGAGATCTCGAGGGGTTGAGGGAGGAGGCTGCAATTGAGATGTAAAGAATTCAAACTGTGGAACAAATAGGTAACTTATATTCCTAATCCCACTACATGGGAATAGCTGGGAGACTGGCAGAGATATGGATGTAAATGCATAGAGAGGCTTCATGTTAGCCACAGACTGTGGGTTATTACTAGAGGCCATTCTTAGTACGGCATGAAGGAAGACTTGTAAACACTTTATGTTGGCTCATACAATGAGCAGAGAGCCAGCCTTAATTGTTCTGTGCATCCCACACACCTCATACAATTATAATGTTAGAACTGTATAATGCTTGTGAGAAGTTATGTTTGCAGAACAAAAGAACTGGACACTGAAGCTGGATCAGACCTGACAGGATCCATGCCTCTCAGCATGATGGATTCTGCCATCCTGCATCCTCTTTGCTCCAGGCCCAGATGCCTCTGTTGCTGTTACTCATCATATTTGGACAGCTTCCTGGACAGCATTGTAGAAAGCTTCTGATCCAATTTGGACCAGCATTTCAATCTCCTATTAAGTCTGGAATCTCTCAACATTTAGAAACTGGACCACAAATGCTACCTCTGGCTTGCTTAACCATTTTCCTCATTTTTGGACCCCTTCTAAGGTATTATTCACCCCAATTCGGCCTGAAGAAACCTCAAGAGAACAATGTCCATTTCCTCTAAGGGGGGTTGGGTAGGTTTCTGTTTGCTCTCTTGGTCTACAAATGCTAATTTTCATCAGCTGGTGGTTATAAGTTATTGTTGGTCTTATACAGAGAAAAAAGTAGGTGGAACTCAGGAACATCTCTCTTTTCCTTTATCTTTCATTCATAGGCAAGGAGATAGGAGCTGAAAAGAATGAAAGGGAGATATAGAAATGTAGAGAGAGGATAGAAAAAAAGGTAGATGATTGAACCTACTCCTTAACTCAAAGCCTTGTTACTTATAATGAAAGTTTTGTCTAAGTCATTGGTATAGAATTTAGTATATTGATACAAATTATGGGCATGTCAAATACCTGTCAGATTATAGAACAAGAATATATACCCTAAGTCTAACAGATAGATATAACTCTACAGATATATGAAGTAAAATAGTTGAATAAGGTCTTCAAAAGCCTCAGAGACACACAATATGGCATTTAAAGATGTTTTGATTATCCTAAAGTTTCTTTGACAACAAGGCAAATTAACCCTGACAACACCCAGCCTACCTCAAAGAAGACGATGAGCATCAAAGAACCTCCTTATGGAGATGGCTTTAAATATGGCAAACCAGCCACTGGGCAAAAAGTCCTTGTTCCTGCCACAAACAGAATTCTGCCTAAAAATGGGCAGCTTAGATGCAGG